>NC_056744.1:292669978-292917478 GCF_019279795.1 Protopterus annectens
GGACATATATCCTGCCAGTACCATCATCAATAACATTAAAGTAGCAGACTGATTATTTACTGATGTGATGTTTTGCCTATTTTGTCTTGGTGGAATTGCATAGGGTAAAAAATTGGTTCACTGCAAAATAAAGTACATCCATGTGTACAGTATTCTCTGTGTATTGCATCAACAACAAAGCCTCTATGTGTGTATGTGTGTTATACACAAACATGTGGTGTTTGCCACTCAGTGCACTTACTATTGTCCACTGTAGAAGAGCTGCTGACATCAGCCACCGTGCACTCACCTGCATATACCCCTCATACCTATCAGCCATGTGGCACATGCAGTAACTGTTATACAGACCTGTTACATGTGTTCAGCTGTACCCAGGATATGACACAGTCAATGTGTCACCACAATGCCATACCCCTTGTAGGAAACAACAGCAGACGAACATCCTGCTGACACACAGACACCTACAACACAAACTGAATACATTATGGAGACCACTAACAGTCAGTGTTAATAACAGCTATAATCCATCATGGCTGGACAGCTACACATCCTGACATGCAAGCATTAAACTTTCCTGCTGAAAACATGATACACAGCATTACATTGCTACACCTTAGTAAATTCACCTTGTGCATTAGTACCATATTAGCCTGTCCCTGCATCGATGGTATGGATGACAGGGATGTGGCACAGGTATCATCATATGCACTGGGTATGTTCTGGGTTTTCCAGAGACTTAGGCTGAGCCATTTGGTTGACATCATGTGTCTGTGTGTGTTAGGGGGTTTCATTATTAATTGGGCTGTGCAGATGTATGGTGTGTGTAGGTATGGAGGTGCCCTAGCTGTGTTGGTGATGTGTGTGTGTGTGTGTGTGTGTGTGTGTGTGTGTGTGTGTGTGTGTGTGTGTGTGTGTGTGTGTGCACAGTTCAGCCATGTGGCTGCCCTATACAGGGGTTTGTTGTGCAGTTCATCATCTCTGGCTATGGACATGAAAACTGTGCCTGCCAGGGGTTCCATGGGCACTACCGGGTAGAAGGCCAGATATGGTATTCTCCCCTGATGATGACAAATGTCCACTGGATCTGGGTCCCTGTTGGGACCAGCCAGGGCCACGTGCATGTGGCCTGCTGTGTTATGGAGTGCAGAGCACCCCCTGCAGTGCTGGTGCTGGTACTGCCACTACGGGAGTGGCTCTGACTTGTTGTACATCCACATAGACCTCCACCTGTTGGTGTTGCTGACCTACATCCATGTAGCTGTCACCCTACTCCCACCATAAGCTCTAACACAGACATTGCATGGTCGAGGATTCCCACCACCTCACCCAACCATCTATCCAAGACCTCTGCAAAATAACGGTGAGCACCTGTGATATCATGGATGTTGTCATTAACAGCAAAATGAGTAGCCCTCTGGAGCCTCAGACCCTGTCTGTTATAACATTCCATACATGCCTGTGCCTCCATTATGGCCCGATACCTTTGTCTGGTGACACCTGCCGTGGCACTTCTGCCAGGGGCATGATGGCCAGCAGCCGTCCTATGAGCACCACTGTACATCTGCCTGTGTGATACCTCGCTGGTCAACCGGCTATGGCTGCTGTGTACAGACACACTTGCCATAGTCACCACACTGTCCTGTCCCATGTCACCACCCACCAACTGTCCCTCATCTATGGCCACTGGTGATGGGGTATGTATATGCAATGTGACTGTGTGCAGGGATGGGGTGGATAACAGTGGTATGTCAACCGATGGCACAGCTTTAGCCCCTGACAACCCCACCTGTGCCTCACTATACCTGTCATCATTGTCAGAGTCTTTATGGACACTAACATCAGTTTGCCTGCACGAGGGACCCTGACTCACCTCACCACCTGTGAGGGGAAAACAGAAAATGTACTTTAAGACCTGTAAGTCATTGCTTACCTCTACACATATGCACACACACACACACACACACACACACACACACACACACACACACACACACACACACACACACACACGTGCATGCGTGCGCGCATGCACACACACTTACAGGTGAGGTGGTACAAAGATATTGCACAGACCTCTCATTACCCAACTGTCAACATGCATGGCATATGGCACTCAACAGCATGCACTGCAGCTATACTCAATCCCTGTTACCAACATTATACATCTCTGTGATGCATGAGTTGTGTTAGTAGGTTATACCCCTTCCCCTGGAACACACTGCACCCATGTACACAGTATTGCTGTGCACCTGTTCAGCACCCTGCCATGTACTGTGCACCATACCTCACAAGTGTACACACCATTGCTGAATGTGTATATGTGTGGCAGTTATGTTTGCTCTGTTGCTCACAGCCCCTATGTGTTTGTCTGACACATACCTGGGTTGATATGAGGACAGATGTCAATAATGAATATCGGACATCTGATTTGCAGATCTCATCAGCAGCAGTGCATGTATGAGCAATAAAATCCAATTATACTGACAACCTTCAAAGCTTACTGTGGCTATGAGGAGTGTACACAGCATTATTTACATGCCACCCTTTTCCCTGATATGCCATGGGGCCACAATACTGCATATGTTAACATTTCACACACCTGATATGTGGCATATGACCTGTGCAATAAAATGCAGTATCAAACAAATGCGTTAGTTGTGCAGATGTTGATTTGGATGCATACAATATGTGGGTTGTATAAGTATGCACACTGTTAACATGATGGTTTGTTTCAGCACCTGTTAAGTGAACTACAGCAGTCACTATTCCTGGAAGGGTTATACTAGCATGGCCCATCGTCACTTGCCATTATTTGGTCACTTCACCCTACAAATGTCCCTCAACCTGCCAGACTGCAAGGTCAGCTCATGTGCACAGTCCTTGGAGGTCACACAGTGCCTTCTCTATTGCTGTGGAGTCAGGGTTATGTCTGGCACAATGCATGACCTTGACTGTGTTCAGACACAGCCATTCTTAGTGAGCTTTGGATGTATGCTTCAGTTCACTGTTGTGTTTCAGGATGACACCCCTCCCCATCCTCAGCCTTTTTGCAGATGCTTGACAACTATGAGCCACACATGAGTGCCATTTTGCAGTGTCCCAAATTCAGAACACCCTATCTGCTGGCCTAGTTCCTGCTAATGAACAGCAAACCTAAAGGTGTACACTGGCACCAGCAAGGTACAGATGGGGATGGTGGTTTTGAGGTGGAGTGAGGTGTTGCTTGTGCAGCACATGTATCTTTATTAATACTGTCTTTAGGTTTCAGCCTTGGTCTCGGTACACCATTACACATTGCAACAAATTACTTTGGGAGACTTGATGTTATACATATGCTACCTGTAGAGAGCCCTGGATGATGTCTCCTGTGGAACAACTCTTCCATCTGATTACCCTAACCCATAGGCCACAGTTATGCAGAGTTCAGGTAATTGTTGACGCAGGTACTGCATAGGCAGTACTTGCTAGAAATTCCTGCAAGTCCCTCAGTGTTGCTGCTTGTTTCTGGGCAGCCTCCGTGACCAGTTTGCAACATGTGTTGTCATCTGTCTTGGATGGGCATCTGTTTATTTTCTACATTAATGGTGTCCCATACTTCATCGTCACATACATGCTTATCTGCACTGTTTGCCATGGTATATGCAATGGTGAGGTAAGGCTACATCTCCCACTCCTGAGTGCTACCTTTTGGATATGGGATCCATTCCATGATTTGTAAGATGTGTGCAAGCCACGGCTGCCTTTGTTGCAGGTGAGTGGGCAAATGTCATGGACATACTTCATGGACAGCAGATCATTACTTGGTGTGACATTGAGGACCCGTACTTGATGGAAGGTGCATACTCAAGATGAGTGAATGCTGCAGTACCTCAAAAGCTGCTTCCACAATATGTTATTTGGAGTGTGTGTGCATATATGCTTCCAGTGCTTGTTAAGGTATGTATTCCATGTATTTGTTGTCCTAAAATAGGATTCCATATTACACATTCATTGCGCATGTTAGGATCAAATTACAGGTTGTAAAAGTTGTGGAATGTGATATTGTGATATGCCGTTGTGTAGATCTGTAACTGTTGCCATTGTAATACTGGTATATACACTGTTGTAGCCACTGTATAAGTGTAATGTTTCAGACACGTCCTTACTGTAGGCCATTTGTCTCACCATTATGTTTATCTGTGTCCACACATCTTTCACTGACAGGTTGATAGTTATACTGCAGGACTCTTACATACCCTTCAGATATGCCACCATGGTGGCCACTGTGATGCAGTGCAGTTAACAGCAACAATAAGTGAACATGTACAGCATGCATTATGGCTAGGTGTGTTAAATGTGTGCATGGCAAATACCATGGTCATAACATGGCCGGTGTATTGGCAAACCTGAACAAAAGACCTCCATACTCAACAGCTACAGGCTGCTGCCCCAGAGGTATATCAGAGGGACCTGCATAGTTGTGTGAGAGATGTGATGTCAGCAGCCACACCTGTGGAATTGGTACAGGGTGGGATTAGCATTTCAGTACATCAACAGTACAAACCCACAGTACTACAGATTATGCACAAGTGTTCATTACTACATTGCAGCAACAGACTATGTTAGCTGACATATGCATGAAGATAATTTACAGATGAAGATGGATAGGCAACAGTGGTCTACTAATGTGCCCTGGGTTCATACCTGCAAGCTCCTCATCCATTGGGTGGGTAGCAGCCACCTCCACAATGCTATCTTCAGGTTCTTCACTAGGCTGGCTGGCAGGTGGCCCAAGGCTGGCGAGGAGCTCCTCAACATGTGTCAGTGGGGTTGGATGGCATGACACCCAGCTGTGGCTAGCTGGTCCCTCCTAACTGCAGCAGCATGCTGATGGGTGTGGCAGATGAGGTCAGTGCAACAATGTTGCACCTGCTTATATAACTGCGATTATACAGGCTGACATAATTTACTCTGTGGATGAGCTCATTCCACAGGGCAGTCCTCTCCTGAAGATCATGGGGTGCACACCCAAACAGGGTTCCATGGTAATGCACAATAAAGTTGATGAGTATGTCATTCTCCTGTGGAATGTATGCAGGGAGTCACTCTCTTGACATGGTACCTGGAAGACATAAACAGGAAAAAAAGGTCTGAGGACCTCATACTGCAAGGATATAATAGTTGTTAATTGACATCTCTCTCTTCCCCCGCCATATCTGCAAAAATAATCTGAACACACATATCAGTGGGTATGTTTATACCAAACCTACTATTGGGACATATATCCTATTGTGCAACAAATATTCAAATGTGTTTCTAGTCATGTTCCATGTTGAAACACTATCATTGGTGGCCTGTTGCTAACAATGTATCTTGCATACCATTGTAATGGCCATGTGGTTCCATATATGCATGTGTTCTGTTTGCTATGCAACTGTTCCAAATCTAGTGTTTTGGGTTAATGGGAATATGCATGCATGCTGTTATAACTAATCCTGGATTGTGTTGACTATTACTACCCACATATGTTGTAAAACTGCAACACAATGGCATGTTTGGGAAGGCTGTTCCCAGCAGAACCACCTCTCCCACCTCATCTGGCCATGGCACCAGGCCACAGCATGTCTGGGACCCAACCTGGGACATTGTCATCTGCTGGTCCTGCACTACCTTCAGGTGGAACCACCTCAGGGGATGGGGCTTGTCCCCACCTCCGGGAGTGCGCACAGACAGAATCCTGTAACCTGAAGTCAGGTCCAGGGTCTGATGCATAGGGGGCTTTGCAGAGAATTGTGGGATCTGCTACACCACCTTGAGGCCCTTGTGACACAAGTAGATGTTCAGCCTGCCACTCCTGCTCAGCACCCAGCACAGCCACCTTTAGGGCCATGAAGGTGCAGTGGTGACTGCCCATTGGTGGGGACCTCAGTCCCACTGTTTCCATTTGGGGGCTCATGGGCTTCGAATTTCCAAACACCCTTCCCCGTCCAAGGTGTTTACCCACCAAGTGTCATATACCGTCCCTGTATGTCATCATGTCTGTCTTGTCTGTCTTCCGTACCAACCTACCTCCCCCATATATACTTATTATCCTTCCCTAACATCCCACTCTCACCTTAACAAAAAAAGGACAATCTATTCCCAACACAAATTTCACATCATATATAACTGTCCATTTCGCACCTGCTTGCAACTGCTTACACGTGCCTTAATCACTCTGTATCCAACAGCCCTTGTTCTGGCCAGCAAATGCATTATCAGCCCTTGCAAGTGTGTAATCCAGGACCCTGCACACCATGGCCACATCAATATACCAGTAAGCCATCTGAGCAGCAGATATGAGTGATGTGTTCTCAAACATATCATGCAGCACAGTCACTCAAAAGTAGGGAAAATGTATATATATATATATATATATATATATATATATATATATATATATACACTTTTATATATATATATATATATATATATATGTGTGTGTGTGTGTGTGTGTGTATGTGTGTGTGTGTATATATATATATATATATATAGTTCCACTTTACAATCCCGAAATACTGAAAGCTCAAATTTCAGTATCTCGAGACCAAAAAGGCGAAAATGCAAAATCTCGAAAGTGCATAAGCTCGAATTCGAATATCTCGAATCCGCGCTTATGCAGTGCAGCAACGGGACGGGAAGTGTTTGGCTGGGATGTTTTACAGAAGTGAAGGTAAGTGAGTGTGTGCGAGTGTTATTGTAAGTTGTGTGTGTGGGTTAGGGTAGGGAGGTTGTGTTTGTGAATGTGTGATGTGTGTGCGTGTGTCTGCGAGGGAGTGTGGAATGTCTACTTGTGAGTAATGCATTTCTTGACGGTTAGTGTGATTTCGGAGTTGGTATATATAAGTAGGGGAGTGTGGGGGTGCATCTCCCCACATGGGTGGTACAGGGGGGCTTGCCATCCTGCGTAGATGTAGTGTAGGATTGTGTAGTTTTTGTGTTGTGGGTTGAATGGTGTGCGTGTTGCGTGGTGTATGGTTTGTGAATGTTCGGGATTTTAGTTTTTCGTGTTTGTGTGTTTTGGGATTGTGGGCTGTTTGACTTTATAGTTTTGAGATACTGAAGTTTGAGCTTTCAGTATTTCAGTATTATAAAGGGGAACCATATACACACACACACACACACACACACACACACACACACACACATATATATATATATATATATATATATATATATATATATATATGTGTGTGTCTGTATGGGTCTAGGACTATTCACTGAAAGCACATTTCACTGAAAACACAATTCACTGAAACACATTTCACTGAAAGTTATATATGGCCTTTTCCCCACTGTAGTGCAATCCTGGAATTAGTATATATAGTAAGGGGGGTCTGGGGGGCACCCCATCTATTTTAAATATTTTGAACTATATACATGGATACTTGCAATTCCAATAATCTACTCTTTTCTGAACATAATATATATCCAGACTATATGGGGGCGTATGCTCCCCACCCCCAATGTGGGGGGGTGCCCCCCACACACCCCTTACTATATATACTAACTCCAGGGTCGCACTACAGTGGGGAAAAGGTCATATATAACTTTCAGTGAAATGTGTTTCAGTGAATTGTGTTTTCAGTGAATTGAGCTTTCAGCGATTTGTGCACAGTCATTTGAATGTCAGTGAAATGTCCTAGACCCATCTGTATATATGTAAAAAAAAATATATATATATATATATATATATATATATATATATATATATACACACAGAGAGAGAGTGAATTCAGACATCAGGTCCACACTTTGAGCTGCCTTCCTCCACTGCTGCACTGTTCTGCCTCACTACAAAACAAAGTGGCACATGTGGACACAACCTAACATTAGGGGGGATATGTAGGGACAGATAGTAGATAAGCCTATTGCAAACTTATGAAGTTTGTGCATGATACATTTCACATTAACATGACTGTTCTGAAGGTGGTGGGGTCTGACACTCATTTGTCTATTATGACTTCATTACTTCCACCTTCAGCTATTTGCCAGACTAATATACATGTTTGGAGGAACAGAACAAACACTATGCTGGCTTACATCTTGTCATTCTGTGCATATCCACACAGTTGACAGGTATGGCACACTGCCCACTGGGCCAGATGCTATGTCCAAAGCAGTTGTTCAGCAGGACATCATTACAGCAACAAGTCTTGATTTCACATATAAATCTTTCAAGGTCATCTATCCCATTATTACAGACCAAGTACTATATTCAATTACATGCATACATGTTTCACATACCTGTTTTATTATTGTGCTCTCTTCAGTGTACCACTAGGATATCTTCCTTGGTTGATGTTTTTTATTTTTTGTTTGTAGTAATATTTTTTTAGTGTTATTGTTTACTTTCTCTCTCTCCACTACAGGGATCAAGCTAGTTTGAATAGGTTGCAGCATGGCTTTTTTAGGTGATGCTCATGATCAGGTGATGGCCTCTGCACCAATTGGTGTTCCCAACTTGCTAATCGCATGCAGCCAGCTGTGTAGCACTTCCAATAACCGATGTAATAGCAATCCACTACTATAAATGACTACATCATATGGGCATTCTCCCTTTCCCTTTCCTGTATGGAAGACATCCTTCCTGTGTTTGGGCAGCAGTGTTGCAGACAGAAGATAGCAATACCTCTTACAACAAAACTTGCGGACACAGGCCAAATACATGTTTGTATAAGGTTCCAGACCTATGGACAGTGTGAGTATTGCTGTAACATGCATTGAATACTGCTGTTTTTTTACAGGGTTTGTGTTTACATGCTAGTTTTGAATGGAATGCAGTCTCTCTGCATATTTTGAGGAGTTAAACATGTATGTGTGTGACCTGACAAGGTACTTGTTTATAGATTCATTTATGTATGTGTCTTATTTAATTGTGAAGGCCATCCACGTCCAGATATCAGAATTATACTTACACAAATATAGTAGACAGTATACCCTCATTCATACATCAGAAAACACAATAAGGGCGCCTTATTCCTCATATATATAAGTCATATCATCTCCACTATCTAATGTGCTATAAGTGAGATGGAATATAATGGGAAATGGAACAACATTAAAAATGTCTGGAATGTCATGTATTTGAACTGATGACCATGTTTATGGCAGCCCTATACTTATATCTGTTGACACAAGCATGTTCAGATATCAATTGTATATATTTTTCTGTTCATTGCTATAAACTGGACTGTTACAACAGTAAAACTAGATTGCACACCCTGTACTAGAACCCAGGACCAGCTGTATCACAGCCCTACACTTACACCTGCTGCCCAGGAGTAGTTACATGACAGTTCCATAATTTCCTAGTCATTCTTAAGTTCTGTGTATTAACCACATGCAACACCACTTAGGGTGTTTGTGTGATACCCAACAAAATTAATTGAATGCATCCATTTTCAATTATTTACTTTCTGCATCCTGTCCAGTGGCCGCTTGTGATATCGGACTGCAGGATTGCAGCCCCCCACCTGTGAACCACAATGGTACAGTCCTACAAATCCTCCATACAAAGTGAATCCGGACTGCTGCCTTACCAGTCCGGAAGAAGAAAGCAGACTGCTGATTCCCCAGAAGTCTGGAAGAGGATCAGACTGCAGAGTCAGCAGTTCTTGCAATGTTCCCAGGAAAGAGCCGAGAAACAAAGCTGTGGGTTTACCATTATGACTGCAGAAGAAAGCTATGGATTGATTCTATCAGTACTGCAGGTACAAGAGACTCAGGATGAAGAAGCTGTGGAGTGAGGTATGGTCTGTGTGTGTGTGTGTGATGCCCCAGTTGGTTTATACTGGTGGCTAGAGAAAACTCAGGATACCTGCTGGTGGTGATTAGAAAATACCTCAGGCTTGAACCCTTTACCTTGAGTGCAGGTAACAAGAGCCTAAATTCCCTACCTACCACCATTTGTGAAACATTTGCAGATTTTTGCCTCATATTTTGTTCTGTTCTGTTCCTTGTACAATCTGTGGTTTCTGAGGTTTTGATTACTTAAATAGATGATGGTGCAGTGGTAGCATTGTTGCCTCACAGCTAGAGGTTCTCTGGTTTGATTCTTGGCTGGGGTGCCTTCTTTGTGGAATCTGCATGTCCTCCCTTGGCTTGTTCCGGTGTCCTTCCATGTTACAAAGACATGTGTCTGCAGTATTTCTCCCTGGCCTCTGCTGAAAATTGGCTTTTGTTCCAAGTCAGACTTTTCTGGTTAACAAATGTTAAATAAATAAAATTGACAGGAATTTGAATTTCAGACTTCATATTCTTCAGAAAGTACATAGTAAACCTTTTATTCTAGCAATGTTCTAAGTTTATAAGATGAATATTTGAACTTTGTCCTTATTTTTGGGACTGTATTTCCCCATTATTGGCTTCTTCCAGGTTTTTTGTGCTAAGGTTGAGAGATATGGTGAGAACTGAATTCACTGAACATGTTTGAGGGCTGTATTCCCCCATTGCTGGCTTTGTCCAGGTGTTTTGTGCTAAGTGCTTGACAGCTATGGTGAGAACTGCATTCAATAAATGGTAGCTATTTAAGTTTCAGTCTTCCTCTCTTTCAAAAACAGCTGAGTTGGCATAGTGGTATATTGCTCTGACTGTTTTGCACAGGGTCCTGGGTTCAAGTATTGGCAGTGAAATGCATGGGGGTAACACGGCATTTTATTCTAGCAACTTTACAAGATTATACAAGCGATGTTTAAAATGTGTCCCTGTTTTTTGGGCTTTTGTCCCTCCCCAATACATTTTGGCTTTTTCCAGATTTCTTGTGCTGCAAAGTTGAGAGATACAGCTGAGTGCCGAGTAGATTTTACAAGAAGCTTAAAGCTGCAGGGAAAGAGAAGTTTAGTGCTGCTTATGCTGAGACTGCTTGCATTGTTAATAGCACATGGGGTAGTATACTTGCTTTTGATGCAGAAGGCTGTGGGTTCTACTCCCACAGTGTGCAGATACATTGCTGATATCATACTGTGTTGTAAACAGGGTGGAAGCTGCCATCTAGAGAATGTCATCTTTGGCAAAGATACCTAGGGGGACCATTCTCCAAAATGTTTTTGATACAGCATCCCCTTCTGTAAATACACTTAAAAGGCTTATCAAATATATACTGCAGGTCTGATGTACTAGCAAATCTGTTCCATTCTCTTTCTATAATGTTTCTTGCCAACCCAGCATCCCCATTATAATGGTACCCCTAGGACAGGTGTTTACCTTTCTAATAAAAGGGGCATACACAAGTGTGGTTGTTGTGCCCAATGCCCTTATGTCAAAGTTGGAGAGATGGTTCATCTGAAAAGTAGAGACAGACTTATTAAGACAAATGGTTTTGCTAATTGCAATACTAATGGAATTATTTATTTAGCCTTGTGTGACAAATGTGAAGCATTCTATATAGGCAAAACTGAGAGAAAATTAAAGTCAAGAATGTATGAACACAGGTACGATATAAAAAAGATGAACGGTAACAATTCTCTGTATAAACATACTGTGAACTGTGCAGGAGCTGATTTTTTTTTTTATGTAATAGAAATATTGTCCATTGATCCTAGGGGTGGCCCTTGTGAAAATCTCCTAGAATACAGGGAACTGTACTGGCAACTAGTTCTTGAAGCTACTAGCTATTCTGCTTTGAATGAGATGGTTTAATTGAAGCCAGTCTTAAAGCTTAGGTCAGCTAAACTTTAAATTATGTGACTTTCCAGCAGATGGTGCTGTTTTACATTTTGTATGACCTACACAACAGTGTTTTAAATGTGGTTTTACAAAGATTTTATATTTTTAAATATTTTTAAATTTTTTTGTTTACAAGCTTTTACAAATTGTAAATAATGTATGTTTTTTACAAGATTCTTGCTTGACCAACAAATGATTTTCTATGTACTTCTGTACTTATTGTGTTTCATTGTTTGTGTATATAGTTTATTTGCACTGTGTTTTTAAAAGTATAATAGTTTGTTAATTGATTAATTGGGGATGTTTCTGTATATAAAATGGTTTCAGAAGTTGGTATGCTCATCTGAAGAAGTTTTTGTGACGAAAACGCGGTGATACAGTTAATGCGTTCTGGATGTGCTTTACGTTTTTTAATATCGTGTGCGATCAATAAAACAGTGGATTTTAATCTGGTGAACCTTCCAGTGCCTTATTTCAGTGTATTTAATTAAAGTTACAGTTTTTGTGGTTTTGAACATAGTTCCTTCCCTTTCTAGTTGGCCACACCCCTTCCCATTGACCCCACCCATTCAGCTGTCTCCTGCAGCCCCCCTTTGATTTGAAATCATCAGCCACCACTGATCCTGTCTGCAGGTGTTCAATGGCTGCAGGTGTTGGGGAACCTTGCTAACTGCCAGGCAACATCGCATAACTGAGTTGTGCAATGGAAAGTAAAAATTACAACAGTGTATCCTTTTTGACCTTTATACTTTTACAGATGTCCTGTTTTCAGGTGTTCGGTCTGCTTTCTGTGTTGGCCACTAATCCGGGTTTGTGGACTGCTAAGTGCCACTCAAACAAGATAAGCAAAGCTAAACCTAACATTCATTCATTGTGCTTCTCTGCTTCCCTTGTTTGAACTAAGCCACACACCAGGCAAACACCGACATTAAAAATAAAGGGAAAAGTAGTTGAAATGAAGAAAAGCAATCTACAAAATGTTTGTTGGTACACATGAAATTTTTTTACACAGGTCTGGATTTGAACTCTCACTCCAATGAGCCTTCAGAATACAATAAAGGTGCCTTATCCCTCTTTAGCACACAAACAGCTTTGCAGTAGGGAGCTGAAACCATTCTACACACAACCAATGACAGCATCATCCACAGTACTAACAAACTCTATGACCGTTATTTGTACATGTATTATTTTCAGATGTATTGCACTGAGTTATCATACAACCATTAATCACTACTGCTTGCAAAAATGCAGCTCTGTCTTATCTCTCTGTTTTTGTTGCTCATTCTTGTCTTATCCAAGCAGTAATCTGAGGCACGCAGTCTATAAAGCATTCTATATCATTTTTTTTAAAATGTGTGAGTATATTAAATGGCAGTAATATACATTTCTCAACAAATGAAGGGGAGGTTGGATGTTAATGAACAGAAACTGTGAATTGTGTGCTGCTTACTTATATTTAAAACGTTCATAAAATGACTTCTACACTTTGTAAGTCTAGCCTGGTTGACGCACAGACTGGAGGTAAGGCAATCTGCACTGCTGTTGTGTTTTCCTCCTCCCTACCAGTGATCATTCACAGTTGCAATCCATTATCAGCAAACACTGAGAAAGTGCCTGCACTATGTTTGCATCTGCAACATTGAGCCAATTGTTTGGAATTTAGCAATTCTAATGAGTTCACACCTGATTTGCATCATCACCATGCTCACAGCCCTGAGTCTACACCATAAAAAGGCAACTGTGTAGCTAGGCAAACTGAAGGTGAGGAGACATGTTTATGTGGAGAACACAGAAAATGCTATTATTTTGAGATATATCTGCACATTAGACTACTGACCTTGTGAATGTATGCTTGCATTTTTCAGCTATATACTCCATATGCTGAAATTTCATTAAGAAAAAAAAAATATATATATATATATATATATATATATATATATATATTAGCAAATGCCACTTTTATCTTTAATTATGACTTAGAAGTGTACTGATGGCATGGGCATGTTTGTCAGAAGATTTTACTTTCTCAGATGCACAGCCTTATTAACTGTCATCACAAGTGCTAATGTTACAACTGTTTTTCTGTGTACACTCTAATTCCATTGTTATTTCCATTAAATGGTAAATGTCCTATATTGTCAATGACACATGGGTGTTAGCCTTTTAGGATGGACCATACACACCTCTAGGGGAGTGCTTGCCACAGGTAAGCATGATTGGCAATAGCTTAAACTGGAATGTTCTGTGTTAAATCTGTAAACACGTTTCAGGGACAGTTCATTTGATAGCATTTTTAGCATTTCACTGATGGTTTCTTAGCAACATGTGTCATGTGCCTATTCTTTTGGGGGTAGGGGAGCAAAGCTACATTTCTGTTCTGGCACAAACAAAAAGACATTTTGCTGTTGCTAGTCTCCTTGTTTTGCATCCAGCCTTGCTGTGTGTGTGAATGTAATATGTTAAAACCACACAATTCCTGATTTTTTTTAATTCAGTATCTTGACTGTTTTATGTTTCTCAAGTGGGTGATAGTAACATGCTACTAGGATTTATCTGGAAACAGGATTTTTTTTCAGTTACGTGCTACTTGCATGTATTATCCTTCTGTTGAGTTTTAGGTCACCTAGGTCGGTGGCAACCAGGCATATCAATCCCCTATAAACCCGCTTCAGTGGCCCTGACAATCAGGTCATTGTGGAAGCTTTTAGACAATATAGTGCCTTTCCCCTTGAAAGGGGATGTGGAGATATGTCAGGCAGAATGCAGATTTGGCAGCAGATAGTTGCTGATGTGAATGCAGTAGGGAGCCACAGCAGGACATATAATTAGGTGCACCATAGGGCCACTGACATGATCTCATTTGCATGGAGGAGAGCAGCTGCAGTTGCCTGTGATCAGATAGGTACCAGGGTGGGGCATGCTACACAGCTATCATTAACAGCAAATGAAAAGTTCTTGTCCACTGTCAGGGATCCAGATAACTCTCAGGAAAATGCAGAATAGCATATCCTTGACATTGGTGCTACTGTTTCAGGGACAGCAAGTATGTCCCAGGAAGAACTTCCAGGTAGGGTTAAGTATCTCAGTATTTAAGTACTCTTGTAGGTTTATGTATCTCAATTGTTAAATACTCTTGTATAGTAAAATATCAACAGCAATATGTTAGTTCTATTTAACAAAAAAATTGTTTGTGGGGGGGGGGGGTTTAGATTGCTGCAATTAACAACACATTCTGATTGATTACACATGCGTTTAGGTTGGACTTGTCATCCAAGTTCTTGTTGAAAGTATAGTTAATGGGCATATAAATGGCAAAAAGTTTTAACCCCCCCCCCCCATGTTACTCTGAATTGTGATGATGTTGTTCTTAACTTTTGCTTAACTTCTTCCAGGACCATCGTCCATGAGAAGCATAGCATCAACTGCACATGGTAAGCCAAATAGTTTCTTTATCGGTGGTGATGAGCAGTTCAGAGGAAAATATATAATTTTATCCATATGTGTGATGTGGGTGCCAGGACTGTTGTGTGTATTGCTGTCCTGTCTGTAGTAGTGGCACCATTGTTACTTTGTTAGCATATATTTGACTATAGTACTGTAGCTATTAATTTTTTTTCTTGAGTTTGTTGCTTACTACCACAGGAGATCCTGACAGTAGAAGTGCAGGACTCTTAACTACTTGATGCCACAATATCAGCAGACTCTGATAATGATGATGATGATGATGGCCAAACAGAAGCACAGTCAGGGCTGCAGAGCTTGAATCTGATACTGAGGTTGACATTCATCCCTTCACTGTAATTCATCGGACACACCCATTAGGCCTACACTAATCCATTCCAGTGAGCCCTCAGATATTGGACAGGTGGAGGGTGAGACACTTGATCAGGGAAGTGTGGTTACTGCAGCTTCAGTGCCTGTTGACTGTGGCCATAGTCAAAGGGTGGGTGAGGTGCCATGGAGGAGGGTTGTTTGGGGTGCTCGAGGAAGCCTGCTGTATATTCTTCACCTGAACCAGGTGTGTCTTCTCCTGTCACTCAACATATGTTCAGGGCCATCATGGATGCACAGGCACATTCCTATAGGCCCACCAGAGAAAGGCTCATGGCTGTAGATGTGGCACAGGTGATATGTGTGACTGCCTCCACCATGTTGCCAGTTCAATGGATTGGATGAATGACACATTGGAATGGGCATTATCTGTAAAGGAACATCTGCTGGGAGGAGGAATGCATCCTAGTGGGAGTAGGTCAGCCACAACATCTGCTATTAGCAGATGTGGCCGTTCCCAATCATGCTCCCATACTGGCACTACTTCCTCTGCTCTGTCAGTGGTTGAAGTGTCTACACCCAGACATGGCAGGCCATAAGGTCATGGTCCTGGGCATCCTTGTGAGGGGAGCTCATTCAGCAGACATCAGTCATGTTCACATAGCAGCAGTGCATCTGACCATGGGTTATGGACATGCCAGTTCAACTCCTGTCAGAGGCAGCTCTCATGATCGGGTATGACAAAGATGAACTGCTACCACTGCCATGGACGACTCACATCTGTCCAACACCCCAAGATGTAGAGCTAGCACAGAGCTCAGCTGTGTTCATGCAGACACCCACACATCAATTTCACCTGGAGGACTCATATAGACACACACTCAACAGTTACATGGTTCAGCCATGAAGCTTAAAGCTCATTTTGTCTCACTGGCCATTTTTTACTTTAGCCAAATGTCTGCCTGCTTCTCTTTCTTGCTCACACGCACTCACCAACATTTTGTGTTAGCTTAGCCCCCTCCCTCCACAACAACCTGTGCAAGTGATGATAACGGTTTCATATCCTTGTTTTCTATATTTTGGATTCAGGGATTCATAACATTTGTGCATATAGCTAACTTAGTCCTTAGTATATCTGCACTTCTGCTGTTGTTTTGTTAATTGTACTGTTTGACATATTTTAGTCTTAGAAAGTTAGACAGTTGATAGAATCAAACATTTTTGCATCAGTATTGTTACTGATCTTGTGAAGGTTAAGTCTGAAAGTGAAATGCGTCTAATTACTTTCTAACTTGTCTCTTTACGGATTTTCCACCCCAAACGTATGGAGCTAAACTGAGGACATTCAATGACGTCAGTACTTTTGAGAGGTAAAACTGTGTGAATCTTTCATGCCTGAGGCCTACTACTTGATTCAAGACACACATAGTCACATAAGTCTCTGCTGTCATATAAAGTAATTTCTGTAGAAATCATCCACCTTTTGCTTGCTTATTAACCAAGTAATAAAATGCAAGGATATACCATTCATTTGTATTATTACACAATACACTCCAGGTTCAACATTTACCTTGTAAATCCAGCAGTTGAAACAATTTTACTTCAGGGCCTACTCTGTGTGATGCTACCAGTACACAGACAATATATGGGTAGGTAAAGGTTGTGAATGTTGCCTAGCATCAATGTTACTAAATGTATGTGCGTAGCAGGAAGGTTTTAGCCCATTAGGTGGTGAGTGAGTGTACTATATATTGCCTCTTGACCAACAAAAGGACATACTGAGCATGCCTACATCTGCCTACACCCACAGCAGTTGTTGATCTCCCCTCTGACTCCTCATCTGAATGTGGCTGTGATGACCTTGCCATTGAAGGTGGGATGTGTGGTCTTTCCCCTTGTTGATCCTGCTGAAGCTGCTTTTTCAGGATGATGTTGTGTAGCATGGCACAGATGGTGAATATTTCTGTAGATGTAAATGGATTGTACTGCAGGGCTCCCCCAGATGTATCTAAGCACCAGAACCATGACTTCAGCAGTCCAAACACTTGCTCTATGATATTCTGGTTTGAGTGTGTGCCTCATTATGGCATTCTTCAATGGGTGCGTATGCATTTCTGATGGGCGTCATCAGCCATGGTTCCAGTGCATAACCTGCATCCTCCAGTAAATTATGCTGTAGGATATTCCACCCAGTGGACATCTGATAAATTTGGGAGGTATGCCAGATATGTGAGTCATGGTAACTGCCTGGGTTGCCAGCACACATTTTCAAGATGATTTCCTTGGCATTGCACTTGACTTGGCAATTAATAAAGTGGAAGCCCTTTCTATTTATGTAGAGCCTTACCTGCTCCCCGGGTTGTTCCTTAATTTCTATACGTTTGCAATCGGGTCTATATTAGAAGACCAAAAGTTTAAAATCATGAACGCTCTTAAGAGCGAAAATGCCGGACCACTAAATTATTATTGTGGGGGGGGCTGCACCCCACACACCCCCCGCTAAATATATATTCCAACTCTGGGATTGCACTACAGTAAAGAAAGGGCAAATATTCCGATTTTCACTGTACTGCAATCTCAAAAAAAGCACTTTAGAACGTTCACGATTTTAAACTTTCGGTATTCTAATATAGACCCGTTTACAATCTATGGCAGTAAATAGAGCAATAAAAAAGATATACCAGAACCATGAGAACTAAGTAAACTGGTAAATAGAGCAATAAAAAAGATATACCAGAACCATGAGAACTAAGTAAACTGGTCATTCACAAGTAAAACTTTCACAGTTAAAAACTGCTTCCTCAGGCTTGAAAAACAGATAATACTAGTTAAACACAAGCTGCTATATACAGTATATGTGTGTGTGCACAAGACTACCTAATAAACAGTTTATTTAGTTCTTGTGGTTCTAGTACATCTTTTTATTGCTCTACTTACTGCCTTTGGTTGTATCAGATTTATTGGCCAGGTCTCTATTTTGTTTTGGTTGATACAATCTATGGCACCCAGCACTTCAGGGTAGTGTGTTACAGGATAGAACTCCTGCATATTTGTGGCTGTGTCCTCAAGACTATGGGGAAAATATATGTGGTCATTGGCATGTTGGAGCATAGCATTCAGGAACTGATGTAGGATCCTGGATGCTGGTGTCTGTGACACCCCCAGCATGTCTCCTTTTGATCTGTGAGAGGTTCCTGTAGCTAGAATTCTAAGTGCTATACTTACCTTTGTCTCCACTGGTATGGGCCCCCCTCGATTTGCCCTGGGTCTGAATTGACGACGACAGAGGTTGCAGAGTTCCTGTACTGTGTCTCTCTATCTACCCTGTAGCACTCTACAATTTTCACATCATGCAGATTGTGATACATTAAACATGATCTGAAAACTCTTATCCTTCTTGGCCATGGTTTATTAGCAGCAGCATAAACTTCAGCCTGTTGTACATACACATGAGTTAAAGCAACTGCAGCCCCTACCATTCTTCTATTTTGTCTATTTGAATAGGTCTTGTAATTTGCAAGGAAAACCAGTACTGAGTCTACATGGTTGCTTTATAGCTTGTTGACTAACTCCTCCATCTTGGATTGGTTGATTAGCCTACACTTCAGCTACTTATGCTGTAATTAGCATGCCATAGTGTTTACTTCCTTTGTGTTGCTCTACACATCATATAGAGCCATTTACTTATCCATCCAAAACAGTGTGCTACGTGACATGCACATGATGTAAACGGACTGTGTAGTGTTTACTGAAACTGGCCAATAATCTACACACTGTGGTAGCCTTTAAGAATCCCCCTTGATATTTAAGATTACAAGAAAATCAGTAGGAAAACTAAAATTAGGAGAAAGAAGGTGGGAGATATGCTTGTGTTGTCTATTTACTCATAATGGTTTTACACTTAGTGTAGGCATTAATGAATCAGGCTTTAGAAAAGAAACCAAAACTCTTTGTTTCACTGGTTGTCTGTTCCATATAATTCACTCTCTTTCTTTTATTGGCTGCTGTCATTAAGCACAAAATTCTAGTTTTGCAAAGTTACTCCTTTAAAGCTATTTACATTTACTTGCTCTCCCACTATACTCATGAGAGTCAGGAGTCAGAATACTGATTGCCCCCAAACTCCACCCCATCCAATCCATATTGTTCTTTTAAAATGGGTGGCTCTCTCCTTGGACTGTTAAAGCCCAAGTTATACTCTTTAATATCTTCCTAACTGCTTAGTGCACACCCATTTTTTTCCATCTTACTTTTAAAATCTGAAATATCTGGGGTAAGACTACTAATCACTGTAGAGGTTGCATTCTGCTTCTCAGTTATCGTCTCAGGATGAGTACTTCTTTTTTGCTCCTTGTGGGACAAAGAACAGTGGGACATTATTTCCTGGACTTCTTTGTGACTACTGATCATGGAAAGCCTGATAACTGCTTCTTAAGATCCAGTTTAGGATTAGCAATATTTTGCTCTTGGTGAGGGAAGAAGCAGAGGATCACTGATTTCTAGCTGTCTTTATTGGGCAGTATGTGAGTGTGGGACTTTTCTGACTGGACTGGGTGCTATCCAGGGCATCTACCAGGAGAAGGTTGCGGCAAGCCTACATAGCCATGCAATGTCTGGGATGAGATTGCCGATCACCAAACAGACTGCAGTCAGCTTCGTATCTTGGGAATGGTGCTAATATTGTGCTTCTGGTTGGAGAAGAATCAAAGGGACACTGATTCCCAGCTGTGTGAAACTGTGGTGAGACCAGCATGGACAGCTTGAGTAGTAGCCAATAGGTGAAACACCGCTCTTCATTATTCTTGACAAATCTAATTCTGGCTTTTCAATAAGTATGCTGGATTAGCTGCCATGGAACCTAACTTCAAAGTGTCTCCCCAAAGTCTTCACCATAAATCCGCAGAGTCTACTATTTTAGTTTCCCCCCAACTCCCGAGTAATGCACTAGCCCCAGTCTTCCACCCTCTGGCAAGAGTCTCATTCCATCTCTGTCCAGTCTTACTGTATCTGTATCTCTAGCAACTATTTCATGCTCACTGACTGATCACTATTTTTACCAATTCATAGTGCAGCTTACAAGAGAGTTAAATATTTAAGAAACATGGAGGCAGTCCTCTTGCATTGGCCCTGTATTGGTAAGCATCATACCTCCACAACACCATATCAGTCATAGCCCATTGCTAGACCCATAACATATACTGAAGCTGTCAAGAAAAAAATTGCCAAGGCTTCCTAGAACTCACTGTAAAAGATCCCATTCTCCAGCACCCAAGGCAACACTTACTCTTTCTTCACTCACACATCCTGTAAATCTACAGTGCTCATCCAAGAATAACCAGGAAAGCAGGCCTAAACCCATAAGGCCGACTAAGTCCACTTTCACACAGGGAAATGTTTTAGTAATAAGTGACTCTATAGTTAGGCATACAGACTCCACACTCACCAGACTGGGCAAGAACATGATGTCCATAAGCTGCTTTTCCGGTGCCAGTATCTGTGATGTACAAGGTCCCTAAGGTCCTTTAACCCAGACACGTATGACTATGACCTAGTGGTGGCTCATGTGGGAGCAAATGATCTGAGGCTCTCTACACAGAGGGACATGCAGAGACATGATGGAACTCTCTATGCACATGTTAGAAGCAGGAAAGACATCAGTTTTAAGAAATATCTTGCCTTCACTGGGAGTGATGCCTGGATACAAAGACAAGATAATTATCTTTAACAATTGGGGGATCCAATATGTGTCAGCCTGGGATGATATAGTAGACATGACTTCCTGTTTTACCAAGTATGCCTTAAACCTGTCATACCAGGGCTTCCAGATAGTGTTAAAATCATTTGCTCCGCCCATAGTACCTTTATTAGACAGAGTCACTCTACTAGATATTTCTACAAAGGCAACTCAGACTCATATTGGACAACATGAAGGTGGCAGTACTCAATGCTAGGAGTCTAAATAGAAAGTTGCCACAAACTGAGGCCTCCTTTAACTTGAACAAATTCCTATTTGTGTAGTTATTGAGACCTGTTTTCAGTGCAGTGACAGCACTCCCTCCATACCAGGGTTTAACACTTATAATGCCTTCAGACGATTACACAACTGGAGGGGGGAGTATCTATATTTGTTGGAAACACTATTACTTCACATCAAAATGTCAATGACCCTGGCTTGGAGCTCCAGAAGATCCAAAAAATTCTTAACAAATCCAAATGTTACTTCACTGCTAGCTGCAGACCTCCATCGTTGTCACCCACAGGTCACAGAAATTAGCTCAACACCATCAAACCAAACATCTTATTACTAGGGGACTTAAATTATCCAAGTATTAATTGGTGCACTTCCACGTCTAAAAATATTTATGTTCAGAGTCACCTTGGCTTCATTACCAACGCAGTGGAGCAAATTGAAAGAAACCCACCAGAGGCTCTAATATCCTTCACCTGGCCCTTATCAGTGTAGCCTCCTCTTACATCTGACTCCTTATATCCTCATCCTTGGCTCAGTCTGACCACAGATAGTCATTTTCTCTGTCAGACCTAATGGTACCACCCTACCACCAAATGAGGCCATCTTTAGGGACTTCTCCATGACAAATCTACCTTAGAAGACACTTGCAAAATTATCAGCAACCATACCCAATATGTAGTATGAGTTATGGTTATGTTAAAAACACTATAAAAAGATGTTCTACAAGAGTCCTTCTCAATGAGTTTCTTGACTCCTTCATACAATGGACACCCACTGTACAACTGGAGATTGTCAAATTTCATCCTGCAAAAAAAAACTTTTTTTATGATAGTGAGTGACAGTGCTTTATTAAAATTACACAAACTACTGTTATGAAAACAGCTGTCTTATTGAAGTTGCCTTCATTAACTCCATTAAGTACCTGTATCTACTTACTCATATTTTGTTTTCTGTTTTTGAACCTTTCTCGTTGATCTTCTCCCTAAATTTTTCATTCTTATTTATGATTCTGTCGACAGCAGTTCATTAGAGGTTATTCTTCCCACTATATTTATCTGCTATACCATGTCCCAACCATTATTTGTCTTTGTCCTTACTATTTTCCTTTGTCAAAAGAACATTTTGAACACTCCTGCACTTTCTACTGAAATCATCATATTGATAACACATTTCTCTACTATTCTGCAGATCAGATACCTTGAATGTATTGTCTAATTTCAGCATGCTTTCTTAATTTATATTTGACTATCATAAAAAAATACTGATTATGACTCCAAAAATAAGCATGAGGTTGTATGGATCTAAATCTAGATTTCAAAGGCACAGGCCACCTGTTTATATATGGCATCACCATTATGGAATTTCTTACATGTTTCATATACTGGGAAGAAACTTTAATTACTTTCTGAATTTTGCACATGATCTGATGGCTTAGTGCATGATTTTGACTGACAGCTTTCTGCAATGTTACTTTTACATTTAGGAACATTATGGTGACTGGAAAATATATAAATGCAAAATAATTGACCTGCTTTACATAAAATTATCCAAACAAAAAACTGTTGTTTCACTATAAGCAACACTCAAATGAATGCAGTTTTACTGCAAATGAAAGCTCATGCAGCTAGGAGATCACTGAATCTGTCAGTAAAATAAAAGCCTTATGTCTGTGATAAAACTCGAATGAAAATACACTTTTGTCTCCACCCAATAGATTGGCTGTTTATGCTGGTTTTGAACTATTTATGCAATGATACATAATTTGAACAGCTGGCCATATATGCAAAACAGTCAACCAATTGTGGCTTCCCAATATTTTGATCCCCTACTGAAGTCTATGGAGCCTTAACTCTTCAGCTTTCCTACAACTACATCAGTTAAATAGGGATTGATTTTTACCAACAATCATATTTACTTTTCAGCGAAGAAAACAAAAAACACCAACGATATAAAAACAAGAGTCGGTAGCCAAAAACAGTCTTGCGAACCACAAGTAATCCTTAACGCAGTTTTATTTAGACAAATAGGTTAGCGTTTTCGCTTCTCAACAAACGGAAGCTTCATCAGAGTATTCACAGTTGCTCAGTAAGGCGCCAAAACTTACTGGGCATTTAAATAAACTACACACAAAAAAGATTACATCACTTCCTGGAGGTGTAAGCTAAATACATAATGGCAAATGTATGCATTTAAAAACAATGTAATTTAAACACATAAAGTGCTAGCCACATCCAAAATTGTGCATCAGCTCTTATCTTTACTTAAATACATTAAATAACACATAAAAATAAATATGGAAATGAATAAATTCTATTTGTATGTAGATGTATAGAATTACAACAGCGGAGCTGTTTCATACTATAAATAACCGAGTACTCCTCTTCATTAGTGTATACATAAAGCTCCTATTAGATAGTATAAGGACATCTATCAGGGGCGGCCCTACATCTCTCTTATTGGAAAACCGAGAACTGGAGTGGCAACTAAGACTAGATGCCTTTAACCCTCCAGGCTTGAATGAGGCATGCAACATTGCCCCTGTTTTGAAATATAGAGCATATCTTAGACAGTAAAATTCCTATTAATTTATATCAAATTTGAATCCTTTTATATCATATAAAAATCAGTAGTTGTAGAGTCATTCAATTTATATTTGTAAATTAACGGGTTAAATAATTGTAAATAAATTAATTAGATATAAAAAATATTTTTATATATATTTTTATACAAATATTTAAATTAAATTCATAGTTTGTCATACAAATGAAGTTTTCTACTCATGCACCTCTCGTATCAAATAAAATTTAACTTAATTATTTTAAAAATATATATTCTTTTTACTTATCTTACCCTATTTTAAACTTTTATGTTTTTAAATAGGAGCTTTATGTATACACTAATGAAGAGGAGTACTCGGTTATTTATAGTATGCAACAGCTCCGCTGTTGTAATTCTATACATCTACATACAAATAGAATTTATTCATTTCCATATTTATTTTTATGTGTTATTTAATGTATTTAAGTAAAGATAAGAGCTGATGCACAATTTTGGATGTGGCTAGCACTTTATGTGTTTAAATTACATTGTTTTTAAATGCATACATTTGCCATTATGTATTTAGCTTACACCTCCAGGAAGTGATGTAATCTTTTTTGTGTGTAGTTTATTTAAATGCCCAGTAAGTTTTGGCGCCTTACTGAGCAACTGTGAATACTCTGATGAAGCTTCCGTTTGTTGAGAAGCGAAAATGCTAACCTATTTGTCTAAATAAAACTGCGTTAAGGATTACTTGTGGTTCGCAAGACTGTTTTTGGCTACCGACTCATGTTTTTATATTTACTTTTCAGGTGGGCTGTGGTTCCTTTACCTGGAAACTTTACATTAGCTGTATAAATCTTGCTTACCTCAACTGTAAAAAGAAAAAAAATGTCATCTGCCCTTATCCTATCCTCTTATAACCCTTCCTTTAAAATCTTCCCTTCTACCATGGATTCCTAGGCGATCTTTCCCTCAGATTTCCACATTCTCCTTCCAACACTGTTACTACTTACTTCACCTATGCCCATTGCTTCTCATGAAATCCTCATTTTTTTATGAGAAGAGATCTCATATCATACATGTTATAACAAAAAATGGAATTTGGTCACCTCAATTACGAAATAATATCTTGTTCTTCTCTTATGTTTGCATTTAATATTTTTTTAACATTGCTTTCCTTCCTCATCTATATATGTTTTCCTATCTCCTACTGGTCCTACTATGGACTATAACATCTAAGTCTGTTTATCCCTTTACATATAGCATTGTGCAAAATTATTGCCTGGTTTGCTGTTTTAGCTGCTATGTCTCATTTTATTTTTAAACTTTATATCAACTGTATACATAGCTGCTTCAAACCCAGTTGTACAAATCTAAATGTTCTAATTTATTGTGTTCACTGTTTTGGCATCATTCATTGCTTGTTCTGTACTTTCAGAGGGCAGCCTTACTATTGGCATTCATGCATCCCATGAGTTTTCTGAAATACCAAAAATAAGCTGCCTGATAACCTATTTCTTAACTTTTCTTAGTGATACTATATTGGCTTTTCTAGACAGAAGTACAGTTTATTTACGTGATTACTGCTTAAATTAGTTTTGGTTAAAATGATGCACCATACTCACTATTGATATTTTAAAATGTGAAATTCTCACCATGTTCTAATCGTTACACTTGATTTACTTAATGCAGTAATTTTCTGTTTCAGTTGTGATTTCACTTTTTCTGTATGCCATTTTGAGGTGTTACAACAAGGTTGCTGTGTCAGACATTTTGAATTTGTGTTTTTTTTTTCATTTAAATAAAGCCAGGCATCGATGGATCATGACATTGTTCCAGCATTTCTGTTTGCTGTTTAAAAAACAACTGTCATCTTGGACTTTATTATGTTGGAGGGTGAGCTTCATTTTTGTACTAAAGAAAATCTAGGCTTGTAGTTTCTCAGCTGTTATTTTTATTACAGAATGAGAAAAGAGCATGCTGGAATTACAATAGTTGCAGAGATTGTTTCACACATAGCCCATTCTTTGGATTAATGCTGCATATTTGGAAATGACAGTCTACACCTTTTAATTGTTTTGCAAAGTGTTTAGTTTCTACATATGTATTTATTTTTAAATTATGTCTAAGTCCATTATTGTATCAGACTTTGGCCTTGTGGCTTTCATAACATCTTTAAACTTCTGATTTTAAATTTCGTGCATAACTTATTGCTGAGTAGGAAGGACTTTCAGTTATATTCTCTTCAGAAGTGGTTTAAGATCTACCTTCTCATTTCCTCACAAACAGGCCAGTTAGTTAGAAATAGTAAAATGTTAGAAAGTATTCCAAAGAGAAAAATGCATAAAATGTGGTTCAACCTTCATAAACACATTCAAAAACAAAAAAGCAAATTAGTGTAACAGTGTCGCCAGAAAATATTGTAGTATTTTCTTCTGCTCTCATTTTCTTAGACTAAAGTAACGCAGTCTGAATTGCTGAATTGTTCCACATTATAAAATAATAAAAGAAAAAGAACTTTGTGCCCCCAGCCACCCACTGGAAATAGGCTGTGCTTGGCTCAGTGAACTTTCCTGGTAAACAAATGCAAGTAAATAAATAAATAAATATATCCTCTAGCATGACGTAGTCATTTAAATAATACGTTTATATGGGTATTGCAATGCTGGTTTGTCAAATAACAGGTGTCATAACAGACTCCTGCAAAATACCAAACAGGATGTCAGGGCAAATCAAGGTTATAACTCATATGTTACAAACTTATCAGTTATATAGTATACAGTTTAAAAATGGAATAGTCTGCTACAGTGTCATTATATATCTAAGTAGACTTTCACTGTAGCAGTTAATTGCACGTCTGAGTAAGGGAATAATGTCAACACATCTGATGAAATGAATTTCAGATTCTCTAAGACAGCACACATCTCCAAAACTCCTGATTTGAGGAGTCTCTGCCCTCCCTACTTATTGCATCCATATAACATATTGCAAGGTCTCTGCAACCTCCATTAAGGTTAAAATGCTTACTTTCAAGATTCAGTAATTGTCACCATATTACCCTTCTCAGGCTATTCATCTCAAATGTTTTAATCAATCTCCACCACGTCTCTCTGCAAAGCAAATAAGGCACTTCTTTTTTACAAGCTGGTGGATTTCTGACTTGACTTTCTTTTGCATTAACCTAATATTACAAAACTATGTCTGTAGTGAAATGCTGCAGCATGTAAATAATATCTATATTTGTTTAAAATATTACATCTTTGCTGATGGTGAAAATCCTCATAGATAAGAACCAAACAGATTAATAAAAAAGTTCTTTAATACCATCATAGACTACAAGCAACGTTTTAATCTGCTCTTTAACTCCACCTTGTGTGGCACTCCTGTAGTGTTTGCCAGTTTAAGTCTCTTTCAACTTACTTAAATAACTGGCTGAGGCTTTTATATTAAAAGGAAACATAGAATATCAGTACCCTACTAAAAAGACGGAGATTCTTTTGTAAGAAGCCATTATTTCTGTCTACAATGGCAAAGGGAAATGTGGTCTGTAGTCTTATAGCTTCTAATTTAGTTTACCGCTTGAAGGTCCTATTTAAAGAAGAGTATGACAATCAGAAATGATTACCAAACAATGGAAAGGTTCATTTTAGGACCTTTGTATTAGTGTTATTACTGAAAATTTCTGTCTAAACTTAGATGAGCATTTCTTATTTTTCTTTATTTTTTTTACTTCAGTATTCTATTATTTAAAATGGGCTGCTTAATGTATGATTTTGCTGTGCTGATATTAAAGAAACAAATAAATGGTGACACCACTAAAAATATAGCTCCTATGTATTTCATGCAGTTTTTAACTCATGTATTACCTTCTTCTGAAACAAAAAAAGTATTATTCCACTTCTAAGTTGTTCTAAAAAGGTTAGACAATCACATTCTCAGTTAGAAAGGAAATTCCTCAATGCTTATTAACACTTGCAGATGTATGTATACTTTCATGTTATAACTAAAAATAATTTCACTTTAAAAATAAACACGCTAGACTTCAATAAAACATGACCTTCATAAATCAAAAGGTCTACTTCAAACCATGACTTATTTTAAAATTGTTAAACAAATTTTCCAGCTACTGTTCTTATGTAACTACTTCACCCTTCTGTTTTCGATAACATTTTCAAAAAGAATCTTGTATTTAAGTTTTATCTTCACAGACATATAAAATTCCCTTGTAACAGAATTCCCTAAATAATATATGATGAATCATGTCTCCCTTAGGTTTTTATATATTACTCCTAATTCTCAAAATTTGAATTTATCATGTCCCATACTCCAAAATGTCTTATATACAACTAGTCACTTCCTCATGTATCACATCACCAAAAGTCACACAAGCCAAGCCACATAGCTTAAAAACAATCATATTTCCTTAACTAATTGAAAGACAAATTAATATATTTTGTAGATTAAGGAAACTCTGTACGCACCTTTTCATATGTGTGATCCCTGTGGATATTCAACAGGTTCTGCTGTCTCTTACAAATACTTTGGCTGTCTACATTTAAAAATATAAGTATGTAAAGAGCCCTCAGTAAAAGTCGTAGATTAATCAGTCTGACAATAGTGCATCACTGCCTTTATTAAATTGTACAATATCTCTGTAATAGCCAATATTTTCCCACAACTATTTACCAGCCGTTAACATCTAAACTTTTGCCATGCTCAGAACTGTCAGACATCAAGATTACTTTTTGTTTTATCCTCTTCTGAAAGACTGTTTTAAAAACTCACATCTACTGTTTGAAATAACATATCTGTAAATAGCAGAAACCTTTCACCACTTGCAACCTTCCACAGATCTCAATAAAAATACTTCACTCAAATCTCTCAATGTATCTACATCAAAGACCGTAATTATCTCTCAGTGCCTTCCCATACATTAATTTTCATTAATATTTGAGCATACTTCATATTTTATTGAACATAAACTTTCCTTTTACTTCTAAGTCAGCTGATATGCAGTTTTGCTTATAATTTTACTATACCCCAAAAAATCTTGTTTCTAGTTAAAAAGTGCATTCTTCTACATTGTTTCTTCAGACCCATGTATATAAGTTACATACTTGTTATTGTAAAGTTATACATGTCATGTGCTGATAGTCATGCGTAGACTTGATTTTACTGTATTGCAAATGTAATGTGCAGATGTTTTGTTATACACCAGTGTTTTGCCTTGTGACTGCTTAATGACTGAGGTCACTGAAAAAAGGGTTTCTTAGAGCAACCCACCTACCCAACTAACAAATGCAAATAACCAAGATAAATGAATCATTGTTTTGCTCCTGTGCTCTCAGTCTCACATAATGTGAGTATCAACTGTATCATAAATGAATGATTAGCTGAAATTCATTCATCTGAGACAGAGTGACCTAAATTATACCTTTTAATTAATTCATTAGTGAAGGGAGCAAAGGCCACACATATTCAGTGGAGAAGGCGGTGAAGTTCTGTACCCAAGATTGGTAAGATCCAAATTCAAAAAACCTAATAGAAACATATATGTTAGCAATTTTTTTATGTACTGTTTGGACATCCATGCTTGACTGAATAGACTTTTCTAAGAGACCATCACAAAAATGATGTCTTCCCACAATGCTTCCATGCATCTTACATTATTACAAAATGTTAATGGATAATAACTTTATTATAAAATGTTAATGAATAATAAATCTTACATTATTATAAAAGGTTAATTAATAAGTACTGCAGTATGTGAAATAGGAACGTTATAAGAGGATCATAGTCTTGTCTTTTCATAGGTAGACACTAGAGAAGTATTCAAAATGGCTTCGGGTTTACTCTCCAGTCCAGCTGGTGAATCTGGGAATCTTGAGGCAATGTTACAACTGCCTTATGTATACAGACCACCCTCTCTTCCTCCCAACAAGCTCAAATATATGTGAGAGATACAACTATATAGCCAAACTGGAGGCTAAGCTCTCTCAACCCAGTACTGACACAGCCTGTCAGGAGGAGAAGATAACCACACACACCACAAATCCAGTCTCACACAGACCTATCGCATCAGCAAACCAAACACATAAACACACAAAAACATACTCGGAGGCTCTAAATAAAAATCTGCCTAAGCAGCAGAGACCTGCAAAGCAGACATCCAAACAACACCTACCACAAAACAATATCCACGTAGCACATTGCTCACAAAGTCAGTGTGCCACGCAGTCACAGTCCTTAAGGCTAAACAACACACCTAATACACTTGTAATAGGTGACCCTATTGTTAGACACACTGACATCCCACTCACCAGGCTGAACAAGGAGAAGGTTACTGTAAGCTGCCTGTCACCACATAACACAAGGATCCGCCACATAACACAAGCACTCAGGTCACTCCAAAGCAAGTACAAATATGACTCTGTCATTGTCCATGCTGGTGTGAATGACCTGAGATGTACCTCCCTGGACTACATGAAAAAAGACGTACAGGAGCTCTTTGATCATGTAGCCCAGGCCGGTATGACCCTGACCTTGAGTAGCGTCTTACCCTCACCAAGAATGATGCCACGGTATAAAGACAAAATGATCAATTCTAACAATTGGCTTAAGTATTGGTGTCATTCAAAGGGGATCCAGTGTCTGTCAGCCTGGGATGACATGCTCGACAAGCCACGTTGCTTCACTAGGGATGGCTTGCACCTGTCACCCCTGGGTTTTGGAATACTGGCAAAGGCTCTTGCCTCCCCCATAGTGCCTTTTTTAGGCAAGGATCAAAAGACAAACCCACCCCCATAGACAGCACAAAGAAAAAAAAACTAAGGGTAATGCTGCTCAATGCCAGAAGTCTAAACCTCAAGATGCACGCACTCGAGACTCTCCTCAGTATGGAAAATATCAATATCTGTGCAGTAACAGAAACCTGGTTCAAGGCTCCCGAGAGCACCCCAGCACTAACAGGTTATACTTCATACCATGCTTTCCGGCCCCAAAACTCGGACCAAACCACAAAAGGAGGGGGAGTATCCATATTTGTCAAAGATACCCACACCTCCAGGTTAGTGGCACTGCACAAAGCATCGGAGACCATCCATGTGCAACTAACAGTGGGAAAAACTGCCTTTCAGTTTGTAGCCTGCTACAGACCACCATCCCAAACACAGGAACCTCACTCAGCTTTCCTGAGAACACTGGAGAATATAAAGGACTCTCCAAACACTATTATATTGGGTGACTTCAACTACCCAAACATCGATTGGGAAAACTACTCAAGCCCAAACACCCTCGCCCAATGGTTCCTAGAATTTATAAACGCAAATGCTATGGAACAACTGGTCACCACTCCCACAAGAGGGGAAAACATATTGGATCTGGTCATCACAAACATGGGGTCTCTATGTTCCACACCAGAGGTAAACCCCTCATTGGTAAGATCAGACCATAAACAAATCTCACTGAACATCCATATTCCGTCCCCACCCCTAGCCAAGGAAACCACAGTGAAGAATTTCTCAAAAGCAAACTTCACACTTCTCAAAACTGAGGTGGAATCCTTCAAAGCCCCCGGGCCAGTGGGAAATACGGCCCAAAATGCAGAATCCTTTGCAAAAGCATTCTATGGACACCTACAGGAATGCATGGAGCATGCTATCCCAAATAAAACCAAGACTCACTCCTCCAAAGGCAGGAGACCTGTCTGGTGGACCCCAGCCATAAATAAGCTATACAACAGAAGGAGAAAGCTGCTACATGACAGAGCAAAATCCCAAAAAGGGAAGGCATCACTGATCAGTACTAGCAAGAAATGACGATTCCTCATAAAATCATCCAAGGCCAGCTTCAAAAGAAAAATTGCACAAGACACTAAAGATAATCACAAGGCCTTCTTTAGTTATGTCAGAAACCTGGGAGGCAACTCCTAGATATGCTCTGAGTTAGTGAAAAATGACAAAAAATACAGTGAACCCACAGACATTGCCAACATCCTGGCAGAAAGGTTCAGTGCAAACTTCTTTCCCCCTTCCCACCCAAAAGAGCAAATGTCTATCCCAACAGGGTGTAGCCTTCCTGAGATCACAGATGCACAGGTGAGAGCTGCCCTCTCCAAAGCAAAAAGCACAGCATCAATGGGACCAGACGGTGTCCAGGGCTGCGTCTTACACAAGCTCCAAGAAGAACAAAACCCTCATATAAAGTCACTGTTCAATCTCAGCCTTACTACAGGATATGTACCCAAGGAATGGCGTACAGCAACAGTGGTCCCACTCCAGAAAGGTGGTGCCACAACAGACCCCAGAAACTATCGCCCTATAAGCCTGACTAGCCTGGTCTGCAAAGCTATGGAGCATATCATCGTGGAAATCATAAACAAAGACATTGGGAACCTCCAGACACTGGATCCTACCCAATTCGGCTTCATTAAGGGCAGATCTTGCCTCTTGAACCTGGTCGACTTCTTTGAAACAGTTACCAAAGCCATAGATGAAGGGAAGTTAGTCCACACAGCCTATCTGGACCTCACAAAAGCCTTCGACACAATGCCCCACTCGGGCATCATATATAAGCTCACCAGCTTAAATATCAACCCCTATGTCACAAGATGGGTTGCAAACTGGCTCAGGGATAGAACCCACATGGTCAGAATAGCAGGTGCCATGTCAGACTCTAAACCAGTTACAAGTGGTGTCCCACAAGGCTCAGTCCTGGGACCTCTCTTGTTCAGTATATATTTCTCCGAGGTACAGGCTAACACGGGTGGACTATGGCTGACCAAGTTTGCAGATGACTGCAAACTGGGTGCTGTAATTGACTCTCTGGCTGACACAAGCATCCTCCAAAAGGGTCTCACAGAGATGGATAACTGGTGCCAGAGACATGGCCTAAAGCTAAATGCCAAAAAGTGCACAGTCATCCCCTTTGGGAAAAACAAAGTGCCCACAAATTACCACATAGGTGGTAATCCATTAAGTACGGAAGAAGTAATTAGGGACTTGGGGACCCAAGTAGACAGCAATCTCTCCTTTGAGAATCATGTTGCCAAAGTGGTTAGAAAGACCTTCTATATAGCCCACCTTATCATGAAAGGGTTTACATCTAGATCAAGAGAGGTCATTGTGCCCCTCTACTCATCTCTTATTAGGCCAATAATTGAGTACAATGCCCCATTTGGGATGTACCTTATCCGACATCTTCAGCAACTGGAAAGACCCCAAAAGTATCTCACCAAGAAGATCAAGGGGCTCAAACAGATGCCCTATGCAGTTCGGCTAAAGAAACTCCAGCTCTACTCAGTTGCGTACCGCCTACTCAGAGGCGATCTGTGTCTGACATATAAAGCCATGTCCAACCCAGAATTAATGGACATGCTTCACCTCAGGAAATCCAAATCCCTTAGAGCTACATGCACCAGGGACTTGAACCTCAGCACAGAAATAAATAGGACATGCTGGAGGGACAGATTCATATCCCAGAGGCTCCCCTCACTCTGAAACAAAATCCCAATCCATGTTAGGCAGAGCCCCTCACTGACCCTCTTCAAGAGAAATCTTGACGAGTGGATGGGAGATCGTAAGTTTACCCCTGGGATCTCTTATGTGTCCCTGCTTGACAGAGGTACAGTAAACTAACCTTAAAAGGGCTACCTTCTGTGACCTACTATACAGAGGCACAGTCAACTAATCTAAAAGGGTGGCGAAAGCCAAACACACTCTGGCTAGGCTTATAAATGCCCTAGGGCAGATAGCCTAGTATCAACCTATGAACCTATGAACCACACCATTGATAGCCTAGCCCAGAACATCAAGAGTTACCTACATATTTATTGACTTATTAATTTACTTAGTTATTTGTTTACCAAGAATATCCTACTTGGTATAAATTAACCCAGTTTCAGTAGGGGCCCGTGGAGAAAACCTCCAAAACACAAACAGTAAGAAAAAAAATTAGCAGAGCTTATACAAGACAGAATTAAAACATAAGCAATTAAGTACAAACTTATAAATCATTGTATACTACACGTATTAAGGAGAATCACACAAGAATGGCTTGACCTTATGAGAATATATGAGTGGCCATCTAATTGCATAGGTTAGTCTTGAACTCAGCTAAAGTACTACCTTGCTTAACAAGTAGGGACAGTTTCATCCCTAGCTGCTGAATACAACGGGATAAAAACCTGTCATACCAACATGTCCCATTAATTTATTAACAGAGATGATGTCCACTGTATGCATGTTTGAAAACATTAGTTCCGTGAGGACATAGTAGATCTAGAAGTGTTTGGTCTTTCATGGCCTGCAGGACAAACATATCACTGCATAAAAATCTCCAAAATATAGAACACATAGATAACGGCCAATCAGTCTGAGTAGTTAAAGGACTTGAAGTGTGTAAATTTTCTGATTAAGAAACTTTGAGGTCTCTCCCATTGAGTGATATGCTTCAATAAATACATACATGCCAAAGAAGGCATTGTATTCAGTAATCGGTGGGATAAGAGAGGAGTACAGTGGAAGATATCTTTGTTTCTGGGTGAAATGGTCCCTTTTATTATTTGAGACAGACAGAAAGAATTTATAACTAAAGTGGACACATGATGATCAAAGGACCGGGACTGGTTTGCAAGGGTATCTAGATGTTTAATGACACTGTCTTTCTTAAAGGGTATGTTATCTATGTGGTAAGATGAGGAAATATTTATTTTAACAAAGTAGCCTTTACTACATTTTTGGCATTTAGCATGAGACCTTTGTCATTGCTGAAGTTCTTTTCATAGTCCTGCCCATCTTGCAATACCTTTATTTTGGTGGGTGATCAAATAACAGCACCAGTTTATAGTTGTCAATGAACTGCTCACCAGAGACACAAGATTTTGGCTTATAATTCAGTGAAATTAATGCAGAATAAAATTTAACCCAATACCAAGCTTTGAGGAACTCCACTTGTGAAATTTTTAATCACCAAGGTGGCACCTGCAACTCTTAGGATGTATTCTGTTTGATAACTCCCTTATTTTATATGTATTTATGTTTCAGTTAATTGGTTCTACATTACCACAAGAAATAGTATCAAATGTCTTGACTAGAAACAAGTATACTTTGTGGATAGCATAACCACCATCAACTGCTTGACTTGCCATCTTAAAAAGAGTTTACAGGGTTAAGAAGACATGACTCACATTTGAAAAGGACAGGCTGATGTGGATCCAGGAATAAGATGGTATCCGTATCCAGAATTGTGAGTTCAGAAATGATATATCCCATGGCTGTACAAACAAGGCTGATAAGACTAATGTGTCTACAATCACCAAAGGATGGACTTCACATATGTAGGGGCATTATAGTGAGATTTCTTCAAGCTTTGTCGCCATCAACTATAGCAAGAGGTATGTTAAAGAGGCTTAATAAAAAGGTCTGATAAAGCACATGTGGAACTAATTATTAAGTTTTCAGTTATATTATCAGGACCAATGGGTGTGATATTCTTTTCTTCTTTCAGAAAATGGCAGCTGAGGTGAAGTTCAAAGAAAATTATTGCCTCAGATATCAGCTATTACTTTGGGATCAGAATGAGTTGTATTATTGTGGATAATAAATTATTTCTCTTAATTTTCCAACATAGTTAAAGAAGGCTCCATGACAACATTTTGTATCAGGGGCCATTTTGATTTAAAAATCAACTCTATGCTTTCTAACTCTGTGCCTTAAGTTCCTTACTAACATGTTTGTGTGCCTCTTAAGAGGTCATGATTATGAAAAAACATACAATCAGTAATGTTCAAGGCATAACCCAAATAGCGTATAACAGGTAGGAGGGGTGTTGAAGCAAACACATTTTTTGATGAAGTAGTCTGAATATGCTAGATCTCTAAATGGACTTTTAGTATCATGACAGGGTATTAATTTCACCCTTCACAGAGATTATGACATGGAAAGATGTTCAAAAAAAGCATAAGCTTAAAAAATTCCCTCAGTGACAATAAAAGTACTGACAGGACAACGATGGTCACTGGTTTCTAAATGTTTTCCTTTAGTTCATTAAGACAACAAAATACAGCAAATCTTAAGCTACAATGACAAAGAAGGGTTCCTTCTCTATCTTATTTCCATGGCATCAACATTTGCATTGGATATAGTGGTGATCAAGAAAAAAACAAAAGATAAGTGTATCTCTCTGGTTCATATACTGTAGCTTGGCTGCGACTGGAAGATAAGTAGCGTTTACTTTTGATAAAGCTGCTAACCCGCAATGTTTTAGGTCAGGGTTTGCACCTCACTATTCTGTAACAAAGTAGTTAAAGTGAAAACAAGGCATGTCAGCATTTAATGGTATAACAAGGCTACTGTAGCTCTGGCAGCATCCCAGACCCCCACCCTGGTACTAAAGGGATGAAGAATAGCAAATATCAATAATGCTTACCACCCCCTGTGCAGTGAATATCAGGCTCATGTGATACTCAGTAAGCACCCACTATTTAGTGAACACCAGAATGATGAATCATTTGTAACACCCTTGTTTATCAATTTTCTGGTTCATATGGTTAGTAGTTAAAACATACAGAGTAGCTAATATCAGGTTTATGTGACTGCTAGAAAACAGTCCCTGTCTGCCAAATATTGAACATGCATGTTTAATAGTAAACACTTCCTGTGCAGCGCAGTGAATATCACTGCACAGGAAATGCAGTGCAGTGAACATCACTGTTACATAATTATTAATAAATACCATCTGCATGACACAGCTGTCCTGCCAAAGCATCTAGCCTTTGGCTTTAGAAACAATATCTCAAAGATAAGAGGTAAACAATGATGAAAAGCTACACAATAGAGGACTGTGTGTTTGGAATGAACACTGTTTGTCTGACTGACAACAGTACAATACCTTTATCACTGAAAGCCACTTTCCATGAATTTGTGGAGTTGCCCCTTCTCCACTGTGTACAACCACAGAGTTGCTATATAATCTATATAGATATATATATATATATATACATATATATATATATATATATATATATATATATATATATATATATATATAGTTAGATATATTTATTATATAAAAGTCAGGGGGTGGGTCTCCCTCTCATGGTGGGGGGTTGCAGAGGGGCATGGCTCCCTGCAAAAAAAGCTATAATTCAGCCATTTTTTTACTGCTTTGTCTGTTGGACAAGCAGTGCTCATTAAATAATCATGAATCCCACAATAATGGGGTCTTACAGGTTATTAATGCTTTATACAAATAGTTCTGCTTATGGAAGCTTTGATGTAATAATCTAAGGATATTGAAATGCATTAAACTTGTGAAAATGTGAAAAACACTAACAATTATCAAAACGAGAAGAAAATATTGGGGTCTAACAATACCTGGCTGTGTTTTTAAATGTTGCATGGTAGGTAAAGCAGGACATGGACATTGCTAACCCCAAAGAGTAAAATGGTACCTTAGTATGGCCATCCATTTTCTATTACTGTTTTCCCTTAAATATAAAGGCAGACATTTTAAACTTACCAGCTGTTCAGCATGAACAAATCTTTGTAACTGACAGCTTGTCTTTACATATTCCATGATATCTGTCATCTAGTGGATTAAAGCCTGCCTGTAAACACAGATGAATTCAAAAACATCATGGATACAGTAGTCCTGTGTGTTATCAAAGCGTCATAAAGAAGTGAGTATAACACTATGCCTGGTAACATAATGATATCAAAAGATGCTGCTGACGTCATGTGTTCATCTTGCCATTCTGTGGAATACCATTCAACCTGCATCTGATCTAGGAAGCTATTCATTTAAGTTTATCAGCCATTACAACAATGTCATAAAGCTATCTTGGACCTGAGGGTAAAGTCAAATCAGTAACGCTGCAATTTTTTACAATCACTTACAAGGCAAAGTGAGCTTCTGGGATTTTTAGAAACATGTTTATAAATCTATTGACCGACTTTTTGCTGTGAGCATCACTCAAAGGGTGCTCTATGTTTTTATTCACTGTTAGGGTAGTTGTGTTAATTATTGTTGTTTATAATTTAATCAAATAGGTATAATTCAGTTTAAATGGGTTAGACTGTTTTCTAGGGGATCACTGTATATTGTCAGCTTTGTCAGTAATCACCATAGTGGTAGCTGATGTAATCAATATAAAGGTGTTAACAGCTGTACAGTAAATGTGTAGTCTGTGGGCGTGACATATGCCCTGTTTTATTCTATGAAAAGTAAATATAGGTGCCTTACTATCCCATGAATGAGTCTGAATGGAATGAAAGGAACAGAAAATAAAATAAATTAATTGTGTATGCTGCAAAATGCCGAAGTGAGAACTGTAATCAGTGACTAAGCAGAAAAGTTGTAATTTCTTAAAAAGAGTTATTGCCTGTATATTTTTACATTCCAGTACAGTATAAATGCAATTATTAACAAGAATAACTCATATGTTTATTACTAGGCATTCTAGTCTAAAGCTTCAGAAATTACTGACATAGGAAATAAATTACTGACACTACATTACCAGAGAACACTGCCCTAACATGCAGAAAAAAATATTTCTGTGAATATACTGATTCATTTTTTTTCTTCAAATTTTATAGTTGGCTGGGCCCTTGGAATTCCAGAAAAGAGCTGACGGCTAAGCTTAGAGTGAACACTGTTCCCAAAATGCTTTTGAGACCTTGTGGCTTAGTTGTCAAGGTCAGATGCATCTCAGAAGTAATGACAAACGTAAAAGTCTGGAGGACAGATTCTGCCTAGTATGGGTGTGGTACACAATTAGAAACAATGAAACATTTGTTTTGTTCAGTAGAACTTTATTACTTCCTTATGGCATTAGCTAGCACAACTGTGGAAAAAGCATTTGTCCTCTGATGTGATCTTTGATATTTTGGTGTATGGGTTCTCTACAAAGGAACGGAAAACATAGTTGTGGAACTTGGCGCAATATTATGATGTGTGCAAAATGGTGGATTTAGCAATGTAACCCAAATGCCAAATTGTTTTGCAACACTGGGAAATTTTATGAAAGTTACAGTATGAAAAAAATAATACAGTGGCATATTTAAATGTATGATTCATCTTTATTTATGCACTGTATTTTCATAAATGGTTAAATCCCCTTGAGTCAACAGCCCTTTTACAATGGAAGCTTCTGAGTAAAGCACCAAAGGAAATTCATTGCGCACAGATATATGTGCCATAAATTTCTGTCCAAAAGCTGTTCATTTTAAAAGTTTGTATATTGTTATTATAATTAGGTTTTGTTTAGATCTGGTGAATTGTGGTTAAATCTGAATTTTAGAATTTTATCAGACAACTTAATATTAGAGCGCTAGAGAAATTAAAATTTTTAGAGGTTATGAGACAAGGTTATGCCAGGGCATGTACATTTTCTAATTTCCAAACTACAGTATGTTTTCTGCCTGACAAATTGCTTTGCTTCGGGATAGCTACTGATTAACCTATTGCTGGAGAGAGGGGAGTTCCAATGTCTTGACACTGCTACTCTGAAATAATTGTATTTTGCTCCTCTGCCAATATCTGAGCACTGTGAAAAACACTAGTGTTTCTTTGAGGTTCTGAGATGCCTTGTGGTTTCCAGAATAGACTGATAAGTTATTTTCACTTGTTATAAGGAGCACCCATGACATGTCCGCGGTGGTGCAGCAGTAGCATTGTTGCCTCACAGCCAGAGGTTCTCCCATTCGATTCTCGGCTGGAGTGTGGGGAGTGCCTTCTGTATGGAGTCTACATGTCCTCCCCGTGGTTGGGTGTGCGTTCGAAAGACATGCGTAAATGGGCGTGCCTTCATTGAAGGTTGGATGTCGATCTGGCACCTCGGCATTCATGAAAATCTACTGCCAATCATTAGCAGACCGGAGTTCCGCTGTGGCGACTCCTAACCAGGAAAAAGCCGAAAGACAACAACAGACAACATAAAGGGCACCCATGAGACACCATCCAAGTTCAGGCTACTGGAATCATTTTAGACTTTGCAGATCAAAACATTCCCAGCTGAACCATTTACTATCCCAATAACTCTCACAAGCTCATGTCTGCCACTTCACAGTATATAGTTACCACCTGTCCCTCTTTATGCAGGACAGTCCCTACTGGGGCAGTTGTGTCCTACACACAATAAAAAAATGGAAAATGTCCTCAGATTTTACAGCAAAAATATGTCCTAATTTCTTCTAATAGATGCATAAGACAATTATTTTATATCTGAAGCCCTTAGAACTGGTATTTAATGTCGATATTGTATTTGCGGTCAGAAATTAATTGCTGTAGTGCTCCATGTTTTTTAGTGAATTACTGGCATCCATGCATTTATAGTCAGAGATGAATGTGTGATATAAAATGTAGTGCTTGCTTGCTACAAATGTGGCAAGTGATTTGTTGGCATTTTAAAAGGAAAAGCAAGAAAGGCAAACCAAGGCAGGTGGATGATGACTGGTTAAACACAAGTCAAACAATCCAAATAGAAGAATAACCAATCAACACGGCTGAATCAAATGAAGTAGCAGTTCCAAAGTTTAATAAAATATCATAAAAAATGTTAAAACATCCAAAAAAGACAGCTGCTTTCACACCTATCCAGGTGCTTCTTCAGATCTAATAAAACAGGTATAAAATGCTCCTTAAATACACACAGTTTCAGGTCTACCTCTTAAGGTCACATGACCTAAGCAGTGGTCTTAAAGGAACATAGTAATTTAGACCCTTCCCTCTTTCATTTTGTAATTCTAAAATCCATTTAGTTTTAATATATTCTGCTTTAGAGATGACATCACCACCTCTAATGCTGACATTATAAAGCTGTAGCACAATAAACTTAAACATATGGGTACTTCCAGCAACTAAAATATCTTTGACAGTGCATTTCTTTTATCTTTTCTAGACACATCATAAATGTGTTCACATACACAGTCTTTCAAAGCTCTGTTAGTTTTACCAACATGAAAAACTTTAAAAAACAGTGCAACTAGCTAAATAAACAGGATTGCAAAGAAATTGAAATTATACACCTGCTTAGTCTCAGGATGCTCAAATCTATCAGTAGGTTCAATACATTGACACATATTACAATCACTACAAGAGTGAGTTCCTATTCTATCAGTAATTCTTGGTTTCTTTTGAAGAGGTTTACAACACATTTTTCTCAAAGAAGTATTGTTCTTAAAACAAAATTTAGGAACCTCACCTAAAATAGTTTTGTTTCTGTCATCACATGTAAGGACATGCCAGTGCTTTTTAATAATTCTACAGACAGATCCAACATAATTTGCAAAGGTAATGCTCATTCTCAGAGTGTCTCCTTGTGACACACTAGAACTCTTAGCCTCTGGGTCTTGGTGAGAGAAATATGGTTTGGTCTGGGCATTCCTATTAGATATAACCCCTTGTCATGCTCCATCTATTTCATGCTGTTGGTAGCCTCTGTTACTAAAAATAATTTGCCAGTTCATCAAAAGCAGATACCATACATTCGTCATCTGTATTGAGCTTGGCATACTTAAGGAAATGTCCTTTCAAGACATTCCTGGGAATATGTTGTGGATGCATACTCTGCCTATGTAACATACTACATTTTTTAAAATATTTTTTTTTGTAAACTTGAGTGTCTGAACCATTCAGTTTCTTTGTGATTTTAACATCTAAAAACTCAATATTCTCAGCAGAGAACTTAGGAGTAAATCATAGGAACTTGGTTGCCTCTTGCAGGTATTCAACAAAAGCATGCAACATAGAAATAGAACCTTCCCATACAAAAAATGTCATCCACAAACCTGATATAGTATGGAATATACTGTTTAAAAAGTTGCTCTCATTAATGACTTACAGTGTCTCCCAATACGCTGACACTAGATTTGCATAGCTATTGGCACAGGGTGTGCCCATTGCTGTGCCCGTTCTCTGCTAGAACAGAACAGAGGGACAAATTCAGTCCCTGTGCATTGAGCATGACTGTGACACAGGGATTGAATTTGTTGCTCTGTTCTTGTCTAAATATTCTGATTATAGTGCAGGACATATTTATCTTATTAGCGGACTTCTTGATTTGATTTTGAACAATGTTTTCACTTTTAATGATCAGCTATACAAGCAGTGCATAATAGCAATGTTGTCTTCTCTGAAACAATGTATTGTCCCACTGAGCATTGTGGTAAAATTCCAGCTAATTGCATATGAATTAAAATTAGTGTCAGACCCAGTTAACAACACTAAAATTGATACGGAGGGTGATATTCATAGTAATTTACTCTGTCCATGAATAAGCACAGCTAACCCACAATTCATAGGGGCCACTTACTCTAATGTGTGATTGCCATGAATAAGCTTAAGCAAATGAACACATAATGAGTTGTAAATGAGGAATGATGTAACTCAGCATATACTAATGAAGGGTTTTCTTGCCTATTTGTAATTCATAGTGAACTTTTCCTGCTTTTCCACATGGTTCACAAAAACATTATATATAAAGGAGACTTATCAGCCCTATATGCTTTCCAATCCATGAAAATGCTGCCACCATTTCCCGGAGTGAACTGCTTGTCTTGGTTGAGGCAAAACAGTTTGCACCCAGTGTCACTCACCGGCCAAAGCTGGAGATATAGGCAGTGGACAACTCACTCTAATTTTGATAATCAGGAGATACCTGATAGGTTTAGAGTGGACAGGGATAGTATAAGGTTCTTAGTGAGTATAAATGACCCCATAGGGATATCAGTCAAAATCATGGACTTCCTATTCCTGTAGATACTAAGGTATGTATAGCCCTTACTATACTTGCCAAAGGGACCTTTTAAAGTCAGACTGGGGCCACAGTGGGGAATCTCTCAGCCTTCTGCCTTGAGGATACTGCAGCAGTTCTTGGATGTACTCTTGGCACGTGTGGATCAGTACATTTATTTCTTGGTGTCACCTCAGGACAGTGACTTTTATGGAGAGGTATATTCCCCTGAGGTAGTCAGTGCAATAGATTGCTCCCATACTGCAGTCAAGGCCTCTTCTGGTCTATGGGGTTAGCAGTACAACAGTAGGAAGGGATACTATTCCATAAATGGTCAGGTAGTATGTAATGCATAGCAATACATCACCACTGTCTCTGCCCAACATCCTGGCAGTGCACATTATTCCCTTATCTGGCACACTTGCTCACTCTACCACCTCTCCCTACATGGTAGGATGCCAAGTGGTCATCTTGTTGATAATTGGATAATTTTTTTTTCTTTTTGCTATTATAATTAAGTAGCTATTCATAGCTATTCATGGTAAAATGAATTACTTAGTACTAAACCACATTTCCTTTGTTTTGCCCCCCCCCTCATTTTCTCTCTCTCTCTCTCTATTTTTGTCTTTCAGGTGACACTGGCTATCCACTGGAGCCATGGCTCATGATGCCAGTGAGAAACCCAAGTGATGCTCCACAAGGTACTTATAACACATCCCTGTTCCAGATGTGTACTGACATCAAGAGAGTCTTCAGCCTCCTGAAGTGTCATTTTAGGTGCCTGGATGAGTCTGGAGGTGCCCTTCAGTATGACCCAGCTACTGCATGCCGGATGTTCAGTGCACATTGTATTCTGCAGAACATGATCATGGACCAGTCTGATGGTGAAGTGACTATTGTTGTCACTGTAGCTTTCAGTTCCAGTCCCACTATGACTAACAAGGAACAGTATGCAGCATTAGTAAGAGACCCCATGTAGCAGGTTTGTGCTTGGCATACTACTACACGGGTAAAGAAGCAACATGTAGACCAAAACTATGGACAATGACTTTTGGATTAGTTTTTGCTTTCTTGTAAAAATACATAAAGTATAAATGATGCATGCAGAGAGATCTGTGGTCTATGCTGTTTGGTGTGGTACATGGTCTGCTGTCACTGTTCATCTGACAGTATTTCTCATCTTTAAATAATCTTTTTTTTATTTCAAAATAGTTCCTCATATTATTGTTTGTAAAAGTTACACCTGAGTCCTCACTGACACCTGTTCAGTGATGTATTGAGGCATCATATAAGTAATAATTAAATTTGTAACTGTTTTGCACAATAATTTCTCATGAGGTGGTTTACCTACTTGTGCACATACTGAATGTCCTCAGGTGGTGCAGTTAGTGAAAACTGTTAGTTCACTATTTAACATGAGTTCATACCTTGCATTTGAAGGAAAATGTATCATATTTTTTTTATCTTATGCAACATTTTCTCAGTTTAATGTGCATTGTCTGTAGAGGTACTGCACATCTGTTTATTTTATTTTGTCACACACAATCATTTGTGACTTTAGAGACAAAAGGTATCATTCCCTTAGATTCAGCAAGCCCTGCATGGTGTGCAGAACTAGTACAGGAGCTCCAGCAGGCAATATGTCTACCATGCTATCCAAGAATAAGCTGCAGGGATGTGCACAAACGCACCTGCACTAGTCCTACACGGACTCAGCTCCTGCATCCAAATTACCCCATTTACAGGTGAAATCCATGCAAATGAGGTGAATCTGTGATCCAGGAAGCTGTCAGCCAGCTGTGCAAGACTAGTGTAATCTGCAGAAATGTACTCGGTTAGTAACCGAGTACATTTCTGCAAACTACAAAACGGAGCCATGACAGCTCCAAATAAAGGGTGTATATAACATGTAAAGTATGCCAATGGCCAAATATATGGCCATTGGCATGGAAAACAGCCGATTTCAGCTGTTTAAGCGTAGGGCAGCGACATGCAAACGTGATCGGGCGAAAAATAAAAAGAATAACCTGAAATAAGTATTCTAACCAAAATCACTATTTTGCCATTATACTCAATGGCAGGCAGGAGACAACATGGCCAGTTAATAGTGTTTGCTAAGGAGGAAGGCTCAGTGCGGGACCTGTAACTATGCATCAGCAGGCAATCCTATGCAAATGAGGGGAATGATACTGAATCCCAGATGTCCCCTCAATGCTAGTCAGCACCCAACAGTGTAAGAGCAGGAATAACTTGGAGAAAGCCTAGGAGTTAGCTGAAATCATAGGGGGGGGGTGTCAGGCATACTGTAAGTGGATTGGAGCCCTGTGGCTCAGGTTTGCCCTTAGCTTAGCAGAGCTAAGCAAGGGGATGTGTCTGAGGCTGCCTAGCACTCTTTTACATTGCCTAGGTGGGTGTGCGTGCCGCGCACCAGGTTTTAAAGGGAAAATAAAAAAGTAAACCAGGAAATAGCAGCTCTGTGCACATTTGAGCGGCGCACCCCCAGGCTTAAACAGGAAGGCAATGGGAGGGGAAAACAACAATAGGAAGGTAATCTGGGAGAACTAGCATAGCTGGCAGGTGAAATGTATCAGAATCAGCCAATTATGCAGGAAGCAGACCAGCCCATCCCAGAACACTACTATAAACTATGCATAAACCTTTCCCTCTGTTTTTTTCCCAAATACTCTACACCACCGGTGTATACAAGTGGGGGAATTTTAACAAACAAAAACAACAAAATGATAGGAGCTGCAATAGCTATCATACATCAACATGTGGAAGAGGCTGAAGGTGGTGAGGATGAGAATTCTGTTGACCAACCCACAGTGAGGAGACAGAGAAGAGTGCACAGACACAGGGTAACCTACCAGCGGCTACATGAACTGAACATAGTGGAGCACTAGAGGGGGACAGGGACCTCCTACAGCAAATTGTTGAGCTGTGCCGGCCACTCCTGACACACAGAACTAACAGAGGGGACCCATTCCCAGTGGATACCAAGGTATGTGTAGGCCTAAGAATACTAGCCACAGATACCTTCCAAAGGCCAACTGGGGATATCATGGGGATCTCACAGGCATCAGCATCCAGGGTATTCCACCAGTTCCTGGATGCCATGTCAGCATATGCCAGTGAGCACGTATATTACCCCAACACCCGTGAGGCGTTGGCCAGCAATATGTGTCTCTTCCACCAAATAGCTGAATACCCTGAGGTAGTGGGTGCTATAGACTGCACGCACATATGCATTAAAGCAACATCAGGTGAGCGGCGTATGGTCTACATCAACCGCAAGGGCTTCCCCTCCATCAACTGCCAGGTCATGTGCAATGCTGCTCAGGGCATAATAATGAATGTATGTGCTGGCTGCCCTGGAAGCTATCAGGATTCCCACATCTGGCATCTGATGTAGCTATACTAGAAATTTGCCAATGGGGACATCTCTCATGGTCACCTAGTGGGGGATGCTGGTTACGCACTGGAGCCATGGCTGATGACACCCATCAGAAATGCACACACACCCGAACAAGAACTTCATAATGAGGCACATGCACAGACCAGAATTATAATAGAGCATGTGTTTGGGATGCTCAAGACATGGTTCCGGTGCCTGGACTCATCCGATGGAGACTTGCAGTACTGCCCAGCTACATGTACTGAAATTGTCATCGTATGTACCATGCTACACAATATGATACTGTGGAAACAGCTGCAGCAGGAACAGCTGGGCAGGGCCACATAGCCCCCCCCACCACCATTGCCAAGGCCTGCACAGGCACAGAGTGACTCAGAGTAGGAACAACCTGAGCCTGCCCCAGTAGGTAGATAGAGGCATGTCCAGTATGCCCTGGCCTTGGCAAAGAGGCAATGCATAGCACATACACTGACACAGGAGGGACCCAGGGAATGACACCTCTCTCTGACTCGCACATACAGTAAAAGGGATGCCAAACATTACAATAAATGTGCTCAGCCATATATAGGGAGTGCACTATGTGCATCTGACATAGGCAGTCCTCCAGCACCATCCTCAATACTGGCACAGCCACAAGGTAAGGCACTCTTCTTACCAATTGCTGAATGGAGTAGTATGTGTTGTTACCTCTATCTATGGTATGGATGTGAGCATGCAAGGGAATTGGGTGGCTGAATGGGATGCCAGCAGACACCTATAGTGGCAGCATGTGATCTGTAACAAATACTGGTGTCACCATAGTAGCCAGTACTACATGTGGTGACAAAACCCACTGCAGGAAATGTGCTAGGCCACATGTGTGTCCATATGATACACACATGCCAGTCAGGGAGGTTCACATACCCAACAACAGTCTCAGCCAGCAGGACTGGTGTAGACAAACACAAACAAAGGCCATGCTAAGGCCTCTGAATGATGGCTATGGGTAACCTCCCCCCAGACCTACACAGATAGACTACATCAGGTCAGGCAGTGGGATGTTAGTTCTGAAGGGTAAGAAGTCAGAAACTGATATGTAGGTCAATCAAACCTAAGACCTGTAGTACACTGATATGCCTCTAGTCAGCATGATAGGTTACAATACAGAATGAACTGGAGTACCTGACATACCAGTACAGTCATAGCAAATGTGTACAAGTTTTAGGTGTGCACCCCCCAATCCTAAGTCGAAATGTAGTAAAAGTCAGGTGTGCCCCCCCACAATCCTATGTAGAAATGTAGAAACAGTCAGGTGTGCCCCCCCAATCCTAAGTAGAAATGTAGAAATATTTAGGTGTGCCCCCCCCCAATTCTAAGTAGAAATGTAGTAACAGTCAGGTAGGGTCTATATGACGCTATTGAATGGACTAAATACCGAATGCTATTTAGTCGATCTGATATTGTCGAAATGGCAAAATAGCGAAGTCGCGGAACATTGAATTTTTTCCCAGGGAAAAAATGCGGTGGGCCGTCTTCGGGACTTTGCCATTTCCTCCACTATGGTGCAATCTCAGAATTGGTATATTTAAGTAGGAGGGGTGTGGCACATCCCCCACATGTGGAGGGTGTGGGGGCGAAGCCCCCACTTAAATTGGGTTTAAGTTTTTTTTTTTTTTTTTAAGGAGCGGCAATTTTTTCCCTGGGAAAAAAATTTGCTGTTCCATTTGTTCGATATTTTGTTGTTTCGATATTATTGGTATGATGAAATAGCATTCGTTATTTACATTGTATGATCATATGACATAGATGCATCAGGTGTGCCCTCCTGCAATCCTATGTAGAAATGTAGAAACAGTCAGGTGTGCCCCAATCCTATTTAGAAATGTAGTAACAGTCTGGTGTGCCCCTCCCCAATCCGATGTAGTCACTTTGTAACAGTCAGGTGTGTCCCCCCAGTCCTAAGTAGAAATATAGTAACAGTCAGGTGTGCCTCCCCTCCAATCCAATGTAGACATGTAGTGACATTATGTGTAGGTATAATACCAGCGGAGCACAGATGACCAGAGGTGGCCAAGGTAACAGGATAGATTGTAGCATTTGTATAATATGCAGGTATGCGTGTGTTAGGTTGGTGTGTGTGTCATATTGTGTGAGAGTGGTCAGTATGTATGCATGTTGAGGTTTGACCTGCTGGCCATTGCCCACTACTGCTGATGACAAGACTAAGTTCTCACAACTGCAATGCCAAAGACAATGCTCCCCAGTATAACACATTCTAGCAGTAAGCCATTGTAAATGTATGGCCGTCATATGTGTCACCATCTGAAAGATGGACATGGAATGACTGTTGGGCTAGATATACAAGCAGTACACAGGAAAAAGTACCCCAGACATACAGTGTATAATGTGTAACTGTGAAATGGACACACCCTTGGAAATGTACATACAGGTATGCATCTGGGCTTGTAGTAGGGAATACCGATGTTGTCTGGCCGAACACTTGCAGATCACAAAGGTGATCCTAAACTAGATAGACTTCTTGGAAGCAGTCACCAAAGCCTATTTAAAAATCGCCAAAGCTTTCGATACCATCCTCCACTCTGGAATTATAGATAAACTCACTAAACTAGGTATAAATCCCTATGTCACAAGATGGGTTGCCACCTGGCTCATGGACAGAACCCACACTGCAAAAGTAGCAGACTCCAAATCCGACTTCAGACCAGTGATAAGTGGAGTACCACAGGGTTCAGTCCTGGGTCCTCTCCTGTTTGGTATATACTTCTCTGAAGTACAGGCTAACACAGAAGGTCTTGGCTAATGACGTTTGCAGATGACTGCAAACTGGGAGCCATAACTGAAACTCCTAATGATGTGGACATCCTACAAAAGGGCCTCACTGAGATAGATGCCTGGTGTCAAAGCCATGGCCTGAAGCTCAATGCCAAAAAGTGCATTGTCATCCCCTTTGGTAAAAACTCTGTACCCATGAACTACCACATAGGTGGTAGTCTACTTAACACTGAAGATGTGATAAGAAACCTTGTGACACAGGTGGACAGTAGTCTCTCCTTTGATAATCACATTGCCACAGTGGTCAGGAAATCCTTCTACATGGCACACCTCATCACAAAAGGTTTCTCATCCAGAGAAAAAGAGGTCGTTGTTCCCCTCTACTCATCACTCATTAGACCCATTATAGAGTAGAGCACCCCTTTTGGTATGTACCTCACAAGACATTTACAACAACCGGAGAGGCCACAGAAATACCTCACAAAGAGGATTACTGGCCTCAAACAGATACCCTACGCAGACCGTCTCAAAAAACTCCAACTTTACTCCATCATATATCGCCTACTCAGAGGCAATCTCTGCCTAACATACAAAGCTATGTCAAACCCAGAGCTGTTGGACATGCTCCACTTAAAAAAATCCCAGTCCCTCTGAACTACACGCTGTAGGGACCTAAACCTTGTCACCACAATAAACAGAACATGCTGGAGGGATAGATTCCTGTCCCAGAGACTTCCCATACTCTGGAACAGACTAACTATCTATGTCAAACAGAGCTCCTCATTAGCACTCTTCAAGAAAAATCTTGATGATTTAATGGGAAATAGGAAATTCACCTCAGGGATCACTTCTGTGGCTCTGCTCGAAAAGGGGCACAGGAAAATAATTTTCTTGCGTGGCGAAAGCCAGAGTACCTTTTTGGCTAGGCTTATATAGGCTAGGGCCAATAGCCTAGTACCTACCTATGAACTTATGAACCTATGATAGGACTGATGTATTGAGAAGCAGCTGATGTCCCTGCACAGGCCAGCATAACTGAAATACCCCATGCATATCTGTGAGTCAGATGCAGGTAGTGCACACATGCACCCAGCTCACCCAAACACCATCCACAGGTACCTCTCCGGTCTTATACCTGCTGTTGGGAATGGATACAATATGACCCCCATCTGTGCATGGCAATAGCAAAAGAATGCAGCATGCATTGCAGGTGTCCCATGCAGGGGTGTCCCTAGCTGTAAGCAGTACCCTGCCAGCATCCACACCACTTGATCAATACTGATAGAAAATATTGGCATGAACACCTAGCACACCTACCCTGTCACCCCAGGGTAATATACTGTATGGCAGTCTGGGACTGTAGGAGTGACAGAATGCAATGGCCTGCTACAGCTGGCCTGCATCACCACCAAATGCCCTACAGGCCTCTGCCAAAGGCCTGTGTCTCACCCGTACTGCCATTTTTAGTTTCTCCAAGTCTTTTGGGTTTCTAATACCATGATGGGAATGGACCCCATTCCTAAGTCAAAGTACGATTAAAGTTCATGAAATTAGTATTGTTTCACTCTTTGATGTTAGCCAAAAGTGCTCTTTGCAGCACCCGCAAAGTGCCCAGTAATGACTCCTTCTGCAATTCATACAATGTTAAATGAATTAGTAACATATCTAAATACGATTATAATTTTTTTTTTATAAGACCAGTTGCTTGTACTACTATTGGAACTGTCTGGGGTATCTTTCTTCCACATGGCTCTCATTTCTGCCTGGAGATTGAGGTATTTTATGACTTTGTGTGTCTTTGTATGCAAGACACTGTAGTCATTAGGTGTGGCAATTTCAATGATCAATACTACTTTTGTCTTCTTTTCTTGGACTACTATATCCGGTTTTCTAGCATCTGTCTTTTGGACTGTTGGTATTGGGTGATCCCATGTGATGTAAACTTCATCATTTTCTGTGATTCTCTGTGGCTCATGTTTCCAGTGTTCAATACAGAAGGCCATAATGGGCATGCTCACACACTTAAAGAAATGAAGGCAATGTCAGACAACAACATACTAAAAGGTCATACTGGTCAATGTGGCTCATGTTTCCAGTGTTTTTCAGCCACTTCGATACCATAATGTTTGCACAATCTCCAGTGTAACAATCTCGCCACATTATTATGCCTTTCAGTATACAGTCCCTCTACCATTAGAGAGTCGCAACTACAATAAGGTGTGTGACTGTTTCCAATTCGTTTCCACAAAACCTACATATGACTGTTTCTCCCATATGTTCAATGGACTCAGTAAACCAGCGTGTATGTAGCCCATTATCTTGGACTCCCAATATTAACCTTTCATTTCTTGATGTAAATTCACCTCTCCTTAACCATTCCTGCTTTCATTCTTAATCAACATGAGACTCTTCCAGAAGTTTTCTATACTTGCAACTATATTTATGTTTTTTCCACATTTCTTGCCTTCAAATCTGGTCCTTCACTTTATATATTTTTTTTGTTTTTTAGCACATTCAGTTGCTGCCTGTTTTTTATCCACTTCTGGTTTGATTTCCATTTCTGCTTGACGTCGATATGCTTCTGCTATTGTCAATGTATGTTATGTCATGGACACCCAAATAACAACATAACACACTCCACATAACCCATATGCAAGGCCATGTGGACAAACCACAGTAACATGTCCACCATGTCCCACTGCATGAACTGTAGACCAACACCAAAACACAGCTGTGATGAGGTTATAGCTATAGGGAAAGTATCAGAGAATGTTTGCATAATGTATGGAAGAGGATAGAATAATGGGGGGGTGGGCATGGGCAGCATGGAATGTGCAAAGTCCAAAACACAGCCGTGTACACATACAATCCCTGGCTGCAAACACAAAAATGGGTGGCTACAAACCTGCCCGGACAACACAGTAGGGGTAATGTTCTGACTTATGACCCCTACCTCTGGGTAACTTGTGTGAATCTGTACAGCTGTGAGGTATTGCCACAGCAAGATAAGGGCATATTGTCACGTCGATGGATGTACACGTATGGGATCCTCTTCCATCACTGTACCAAGGTGCTGAACTGGATACACAGACCCAGCAGCAAGTGTCTGCAGCTCCCCCTCCAGAATGGCATAACTTTCCAGGAATATGTAGGTGTTTGACCACAATACCGGACACAGCTGCATTCACCCTGTGTTCCCCAGGACATCACTGCGAGCAAAAATGTCTACCTGGCAGTACTTGAGGACATAAAACATTACAGTGTATAACAGTACACATTATTTATTTATTTACATTTGTTGACCGAGAGTGTGTCTCTGTCTGTATAGAGAGCAATGCTTTTTAGGCTAGTCACACTCACTACAATTCAAATGCCCTACTTTGGCAAGCCTGCTGATGTCATTCACTTTGAAATACACCATTGGGAAAGGAATACCTCAGTAGTCTCTGTAGCGCATCCTATAACGGCTTAATGCTGTAGTGTGATAAACTAGTTAGGTAGGAGTTCTAATCCCAGACATGGCAGCTGTATGTTTGTGTCTCTGTCTGTATAGGGAGTACTGCTTTTTAGGCTAGTCACACTTGCTACAATTCAAATGCCCAACTTTGGCAAGCCTGCTGATGTCATTCACTTTGAAATACACCTTTGGGAAAGGAATAGTCTAGTAATCTCTGTGGCGTGTCCTATAACTGCATAATACTATAGTGTGAGTAACTAGGTAGGTAGGAGTTCTAATCCTAGACATGGCAACTGCTGTGTATGTGTCTCTGTGTAGGGAGCAATGTTTTTTAGGCTAGTAACACTCATTACAATTCAAATACCCTACTTGGCAAGCCTGCTGATGTCATTCACTTTGAAATACACCTTTGAGAAACAAATAGCTGAGTAATCTCTGTGGAATGTCCTATAACTGTATAATGCTGTAGTGTGATAAACTAGTTAGGTAGGAGTTTTAATTCCACACATGGCAAGTGTGTGTGTCTCTGTGTAGAGAGTGATGCTTTCTAGGCTAGTCACACTCACTACAATTCAAATGCCCTACTTTGGCAAGCCTGCTGATGTCATTCACTTTGAAATACACCTTTGGGGAAGGAGTAGTTGTTAATCTCCGTGGTGCATCCTATAACAGCATGATGCTGTAGTGTGATATAGTAGTTCTGTAGGGGTTCTATCCCCTGACATGTCAAGTGTGGATGTTTGTGTGTCTGTGTAGGGTGCAATGCTTTTGAGACCATTCACAGTCCCTACAACCTCCATTGACCTACTTTGACAAGTCTGCTGATGTTATTCCCAGTGAAATACACCTTTGGGGAAGGGGTACTCCAGTAATCTCTGTGGTGAGTCCTATAACAGCATAATGTTGGTGTGATATAGTAGTTTGGTAGGGGTTCTATTCCCAGACATGGCAATTGTGGATGTGTGTGTTTGTTTGTATTGGGTGCAATGCTTTTGAGGCCATTCAGTCACTACAACCTCCATTGCCCTACTTTGGCGATCCTGCTGATGTCATTCACAGTGAAATACACCTTTGTGGATGGCATACTCTAGTAAACTTTGTGGCATGTCCTATAACAGCATAATGCTGTAGAGTGATTTCGTAGTTTGGTAGGGTTTCAATTCCCAGACATGGCAAGTGTGGATGTTTGTGTTTGTCTGTGTAGGGTGCAATGCGTTTGAGGCCATTCACAGTCACTACAACCTCTATTGCCCTACTTTGGCAAGCCTGCTGATCACATTCCCAGTGAAATACACCTTTGGGGAAGGAGTACTCCAGTAATCTCTGAGGTGTGTTCTATAACAGTGTAATGCTGTAGTGTGATATAGTAGTTTGGTAGGGGTTCTATTCCCATACATGGCAAGTGTGAATTTTTGTGTTTGTCTCTGTAGGGTGCAATGCTTTTGAGGCCATTCCCAGTCACTACAACCTCCATTGACCTTTTTTGGCAAGCCTGTTGATGTCATTTCCAGTGAAATACACCTCTGGGGAAGGAGTAGGCTAGTAATCTCCATGGTGTGTCCTATAACTGCATAATACTATAGTGTGATAAACTAGGAGTTCTAATCCCAGACATGGCAAGTGTGTGTGTGGGTGTGTGTGTCATTCGTGTCCTGTGTGGAGGTGTCTGTGAGTGTGTAACAACTGGACTCATTGTGGAGTGAGTTTTGCAAATTTCTTATATGGTGGCCCTATTATATGTCACAATGTCCACTTTATGAGGATAACAGATGTCAAATAGCCGAGAGGCTGGGGTGCCAATCCATATCCCTAAATGTGACATCAAGACCTGGTGAACAAAGTAAGCAACCCTTGTATTACCCAGAGAACACTCTCAACCCATGTCTCATACACAAACACATTTGCCTAGGCAAAAACCGCTATGTTGGTAGTATCCTGCATATCGGTGTGATTGCAGTGGACTACAGAGGGCATGGCACCCTGTCCATCAGTACAATAGGCACATAATTGCAGAAAGTGCACCTTCACTATGTTCCCCACTGGATGCCTGAAACAACTGTGGTGCCATCAAATATGACCCACAAAGGGCATACCATGCCTTAAACACATGCCCTGTATGGACAGATGACACTGACACAAGGGAATACCTGTATCATGCTATCAATGTAAGTGCAGGGTCAACCTGCTGTCCATTACCAGTTCCCGCCACATGAGGCCAGGACTGGCACATCTGATGATAACAATCTATGTACACAACATGGGCCAGACATCCCAGGTACAGTTCCACATGTGACTGTACATGCATGCGGGATGTGTGCACATCCAAGACACCATCCATGTCATGGACTATAGAACACATACATGGCAAGCACTGCACAGCACTGGCCACACACAATAGTAACCCAGGTGACTGGATGGTGAATACAATACCGACCTGTGTGGGCCAGTCCAGACACTACACCCCTGAGCCACACTGCAGACTATTGTCATATGGCCTGATGCTAAGGTGTACCCATCACCTAGCCTTGTATAGTCTTCTGGCACAGTCAACTACTACATACCCATGAATCAATGCACCCATGCATGTCAGTACTGGCACCCTGTGTCTGTGTGTGTGATGTATGATGCTTTTGACCACATTCACACTCACTACAACTCCCATTGGCATACTGAAGCATGTTGTCTGATGTCAGACACCTTCACATACCCTTTGCCCATATAACCTCTGGATAACCCCTGTGGTGCATGTGATACCTGCGCATTACTGTATTGTGGCAAACTAACTAGTTAGGAAGTGTATTCTTGACCCTGCCAAGTGTGTCAATGTGTGTGAGTCCCTGAGAGAGTGTGGCTGTGTTGAAGCTCACACCTGTTCATATGAACAGGCACATATATTACACCTACCGTAATGCTACTATATCACTGTTGCAGATGTCACTCACCATCACATATATGTTTGGACAGTTCCCTAACATGTAAGCTATGTGGCGCATGCAATAACTGCATAGATATGTGAAGCAATACATAGTCAGTCAGGGGTCTGATACCCTGTACTGGTAGGTGTGTGACACAAACATGCTTAGGTTTTACTCTCCCACCCCCCTCCCTGACTTACTTTGTCTCTGTTTGTCTCTCTCACTCCCTCTCTTGTGGATATGGAGAAGTACACCTGCTTTGCTTAGGCAGTAGCTTGCATTTTGTAAGTGATGCTCATGATCAGCTGATGGCCTCTGCACGAATTGCAGTCCTCCTCTAGCTGATTGCATGTGGAACAGCTGTGGCAACATTCCCATAGCCAATTGCATGGAAACACACTCCAATATCTAGAAACATTATGTTGGTGTTGGGCCTTTTCTTTCACTGTGAGCAGGACCTAGAGCTGGTGTTTGGCAAACAGCATCACAGATGGTTTTGGGATTTACCTCTAACAACATACACTGTGGAAACAGGCCAACAGACAGGAGGGGGATGTGCCAGACATGACTACAGAATGTAAGTGCTGTTATTCTGCATTTGGAGTAATGTTGGTTTAACAGGGTGTGTGTGGATATGGCTGGTCTACATGTTTTAATACCTGTCATGACAGTGCTATGCTTTTGATGAAACTCCCATCTGTAGGGTCATCTGCAGACTGGGCAGTGTGTGGAGCCTTTTGTTTCTTGTGCTACTCATAGAACACCTATCTGAGAACTGCAGAAACATAGTGTCAGAATTGCAGTCACCACATGGTGACAGCCATGAGAGTTACTGACTTCATATCCCTCATAGGACATATGTCACAACAAACCCTGATACGACAGTAAATGTATGAGGTTATCACAGCAACATGCCAATATTGGGCCAGTGTTCATAGCTCCAGCCACAGGTCTGTCAACTTTTTTACATATGTCATGCAGTCAGAGGTGCATATGTTCTGTACACCATTATTTATTGACATCATACCTGATAACAAGCCAGTCAGATATCAAACTGCTAGACATGTTATGTATATTAGGGGTTGTTTCTGAGAAAATAGCTTGGGCATTCTGCGATTGTGTGTACAGTACTGGGGTCTGAGTACTTAGGGTGATTGTCGACAGTATGTGTATTGGGAATACGTACCTTGAGCTGTGCACCAACTGTGGTAGATGCCATTGTTCTTGGTCCTGTTCTATCTGATGTTACATGCTTCTCTAGTGTATGGTAACCTATTGGCTTACATGTCTGTAGGGCCAGACACACACATGTCCCATAGCACAGACAACCATCAGACCACACTGTGCCATGACCCAGTGTATGTAGGGTTAGTATGTGAGTGGCACATATGAGGATGGTGTTTATCAGACAGTCCATATAGTGTCATATTAAGCTTGTGTACCATATGTGGCTGTGGCTGTGTTTACATTGGTTGTGGGTATGCACTTTTTCAAAGGTGTCTGTTACTCTGTGCTGTGACATGCGTGTAGAGTCCACTATAATTGCAGATACATGTGTATTCCCTCATACAAAATGTAGTCCAGTGTTGTGGCAGCCTGCCTGTAGTGTGCACAGTGCTTTGTGACATGCCTAGCAACCTAGTGTAATTGCCCAGTGTGCTGTTATGTACAGTTATTTGCAAGACATACTGCTGCCAGGCCACCATAACTGTTGTGTATTTCTGACAAAGCAGTGGGATTTTGTACAGATGTATGTCACTAACTACTGGGTAGTATGTGGCCATGTGACCTCTGCACCACCAGGTATTATGTGTCAGGACAGAATGGTGTGTGTGCATGCATAAACTGTGTGGGCATATGTAGTCCAGTATTTATGTGATATACCCATGTGCATGGCTACTAACATCCACATTGGGAGGCATGGTCCACATGTCTCGCATGAAGGGGATATGTGTACAACTCTGGACTAACCACAGAGTGACAGACTGTCCACACATATTGGTCATATCTCTGCTGTAGTCCACAGGATCATTACTGTGCTAGCAGTGGTACTGTACTATGATGTCCTTAGGATATCTGTCAGTAGCCAATCGTGCATATGTCAAAAGCAGATGTGACCTCCCACACACAACATGTCTGTTAAGACAACCCCTATTACATTAGCAACAGTCTACATATATACCTGCAATACATACATGACATCCCCTTGTAAGACAACCCCTATTACATTAGCAACAGTCTACATATATACCTGCAATACATACATGACATCCCCTTGCACTAAGAGGTTGGGACTATTGGGGCTGAGGTAGGACTCCACTCCACGTTCTGGCCATCTGGTAAACATATATGTATATATATTTATCTATATATCTATATAGATATATGCACATATACATATCTACATACATATATGGATATAAATATGCACATATATATATATATATATATATATATATATATATATATATATATATATATATACATATAAACACTCAAATATATACATATTTAGCCGCTGAATCACTTACAAATGCCTTCTACCAGCACCTGCAGGACTGCATGGATAAGGCAATCCCAAGCAAAACAAAGACTCTTTGTACCAAAGGCAAGCATCCAGTCTGGTGGACCCCAGCCATAAACAAACTCTACAACAAAAGGAGGAAGCTACTACAAGATAGAGCAAAATCCTTAAAAGGTAAGACACCCTTGATCACTATAAGTAAAAAACTAAGAGCTCTCATAAAATCATCCAAAGCAAATTTTGAGAGAAAAATAGCTAAAGACTCAAAAGACAATCATAAGGCCTTCTTTAGCTATGTTAGAAACCTGGGAGGAAATTCCCAGATATGCTCAGAACTAGTTCAAAATGATGTGAAGATTACTGATCCTACAGACATTGCCAACATACTGGCTGACAGGTTCAGTGCAAACTTCTCCCTCCCAAAGGAGAGATATCTATACCAAGCGATTGCAGCCCCCAAACATCTCCAATGCCCAAGTGAGAACTGCTCTCTCCAAAGCAAAAACACAGCATCCATGGGACCTGATGGTGTCCCCGGCTGTGTGCTCCACAACTCAACGAGAATTAAACCCACAGCTAGGACAGCTGTTTAATCATAGTCTTACCTCTGGATACGCACCCAGGAGTGGCGCACTGCAACTGTGGTCCCACTTCACAAAGGCGGTGCCTCCACCGACCCTGGAAATTACCGCCCATTAGCTTGACAAGCCTTATCTGCAAAGCCATGGAGAGGATCATAATGGACCTCATAAATAAAGACATAGGGAATTTGCAGACTTTGGATCCATCCCAGTTTGGCTTTGTCAAAGGCAGATCATGCCTTCTAAACTTGGTTGACTTTTTGAAACAGTCACCAAAGCCATTGATGAGGAAAGGCAGTCCATACAGCCTACCTCGATCTGGCGAAGGCCTTGATACAATACCCACTTGGGTATCATTGAAAAACTCATCAGCTTAAATGTTAACCCATACATCACAAGATGGGTTGCAAACTGGCTGAGTGACAGAACCCACAGGGTCAGAGTTGCTGGCGCCATGTCAGACTCAAAGCCTGTCACAAGTGGTGTACCACAGGGCTCAGTCCTGGCCCACTCTTGTTTGGCATCTACTTTTCAAGTACAAGCAAACACAGGAGGGTTATGGCTGACAAAGTTTGCAGATGACTGCAAACTGGGTGCCATAGTAGAAAACACATCTGACACAGATATCCTTCAGAAGGGTCTCACAGAAATGGATAACTGGTGCCAGAGCCATGGCCTAAAGTTAAATGCCAAAAATGCATAGTCATACCCTTCGAAAAACAAGGTTACCCCTAGCTACCAAATAGGTGGCAATCCACTGAGCACAGAAGAAGTTATCAGGGACCTGGGGACCCAGGTTGATAGTAGTCTGTCATTCGACACCCATGTAGCTAAAGTAGTTAGGAAGACCTTCTACATTGCCCACCTTATCATGAAGGGATTCTCATCTAGATCAAGGAGGTCATAGTCTCCCTATACTCATCACTCATCAGACCAATGATTGAGTACAATGCCCCATTCGAATGTATCTGACCCGACACTTGCAGCAGCTGGAGAGGCCACAAAAGTTCCTCACCAAAAGGATAAAGGGTCTCAAACATCTGTCCTATGCTGCCCGACTGAAAGAACTCCAGCTCTATTCAGTCGCCACAGCTTGCTCAGAGGTGACCTTTGCCTAACATACAAGGCCATGTCAAACCCAGATTTGATGAATATGCTTCACCTCAAAAATCTAGATCCGTCAGAGCCACAAGGGCGGAGACTTAAACCTCGACACGGCTATTAATAGGACGTGCTGGAGGGATAGATTCATCACCCAAAGACTCCCTATGCTGTGGAATAAAATCCCGGTATATGTGAGGCAGAGCACCTTGCTGGCCTTGTTCAAGAGAAATCTTGACCAATGGATGGGAGATCGCAGATATACCCCAGGGATTACCTCAGTGTCACTGCTCAACAGAGGCACAGCAAAATAATGGGTATAGTTCCCCATACTAAAGGGGTGGCGCAAGCCACAAAACTATGGGCTAGGCTTGTAAATGCCCTCGGGCAGATAGCCTAGTATGAACCTATGAACCTATGAACCTATATACACAGCAATATATGTCTACGCATATACAGATATAGATACATATGCACATATAGTTATGGATATCTACATATATATCGACATAAATAGGTATATCTGAATAGATATGTATGCACATATAGTTATAGATATGTACACATATATCAACATAAATAGGTATATCTGTATACATAGGATCTGCATACATATCTATATAGATATATACACACACGCATATATATATTCTATAGCTATATATATATATATATATATATATATATATATATATATATATATATATGTATATACAAAGAGACCTATAAATGGCCATATATATGATGCACTATACAAAAGTGTAGACAGACATATGTATGAATATACATGTGCGTGGACATGTAGACATATATCAACATATGTATATGTATATATCCATATTCCTGTCATGTGTAAACATCACTGTTGTGTATACCTTCCCAGAAACATATGTGATGCAACAGCAATATCAATAACAACTACTACACAATTGTGGAAGTCAAAGCAATTGTTCAATACTAATATATATATGTGTAGTGACATATATATTGGAAAAACAACAACTGTCTTCACAGTGGTCATGGCGTAGTGGTTAACTGTTGTGCCTATAGTGTACAGGGTCCTGGGTGCAAGGGCTGTTTATTTTGTTGCTGGGCAGAACAAGGGCTGTTGGATACAGAGTGGTTAAGGCAGTTTTGAGCAGCTTTAAGCAGGTTTGTGCGAAGCTAAGTGGTGCTAAGGTACGGTTAAATGTATGAGCACTTACACCATGTAGGCTTCACTTGCCAGTGCGCAAATCTGCTTAGCTGTTATAATGTAGCAATGCTGACACCTGCTAAGCATGGCTTAGCCCTGGTAACCAGTTCTCACCACCCAGTCTGATAACATAGCAGGGTAATGACATCTGTAATAAGTGTATGTAATGCCATGGACAATACATGCATCTATGTGTTGTCATTACAGTAGCAAGGGGTGTGACAGTCATGTCTGGGGCACACAAGTATATGTACAGCACTGTTATCTGTGTGAATGTGTTACATACAGGGGTAGTAACCCAGGGTATGTGCTGTCAAACTGGCATGTAGTGTATCATGGCGGTACTACTGTTGACAGTGCTTTCCTAGGCAAGAGTAGAGTGCTACATGTAGTACTGACAACAAGCACACATGCAGGCATAGCTGGACTCTGAGGCCTCACTGTCATGTTCCTAGTGTGTGAGCTGTGTCACAGTATATATCCCCTACTGGATAATGATCCAACATGTAGATTGTAACTGTAGACTACCATCTGTACAACACATGTTAGTGAGAGCTTCCAACATGTAGTAATTGCATATATATTGTTGTCAAATGTCTATCTGTCAACACATTCATCCTGCGGGATAAGTACTTGCCAAGCTGATGTCTGTCAGTCCCTGTATGTGTGTCTGGGACACACAAGTATATGAGACCTGTCCAGCACTGTTATCTGTGTTATCTACATGTGCAGATGGCAGGTATCCAGCTGGGATACGTTCAGTCAACCTATGCTTGATTGATACTGATATGTCTGCCCAGCTGTGTAATAACTGGCACATATAAGAAACAACACCCTGTACACACCACATGCCACGGGTACCTGCACTACACTACCACAATCAACAGAACATGCTTGGGCACAGGTATCCATCACAGACACTAATCATGTGGTTTAATATATGTTGCATACATTTCAACTGGATCACCTCAGTGGCCATGTGCAGGAGGCACCCAGAGGATTGGCTGATGCATGTCACTCTCACCCTGAGGGTCACCACAGTGGTGTCTGTCAATAGATTGCATGCTGACACATGGCAGGTGGCATAATACCACTGTACACACAACTCCTACACTACCCATCTCTCCATGGACAACAGCCAGGTACACAGCTATGACCATCTGCAGTGATGCACCCGGTATTGACAAGTACAAGTTCATTTCCGAGGATAGCAGTGTCTGTGTGTTAGTACGCCTGTAGTTGGAAATTCCATGAGGGCCTTCACAACCACCGCAACACCCATTGCCATAGTCAGATGTGGCTGCTGCTGTATCAGACATTACATGTCTACGCTCCTCTCCCTACTGGCTACATGAGCCTTGCAGTACCAGCACAACAGTGTTGTACAAATGGGTTGATAGGCATGGAATACCTATTGAGTTCTGGCAAGAGTGTGTATGTGTGCATGTCTGTATACCTGTAGGATACAGCAATTCGAGGCCACATACTCCTATTACAATACGCATTGTCACATAGCAGTACAGATAGTGCTGTTGCTGCCCATAGGTGAAGCATGACAATGAAACACCCTACTATGCCTGTGGCATGTGCATTAGATGCATATCCCTGTAGTACCACTGTTGTGATATACAATGGGTTGTATCACAGTCATGGGCAATGTGTGATGGTGGGTATGTCAGAGTGTCATCAGGGGTTCCAGTGAGTAAAATATTGACTGGGGATGTGGGTGCTGTGTACACTGTCATTACACCATGGTACACCCAATATATGTCCCATGTACCACTTTATGGTGACCACTGTCACCATCAACCATACAGGTAACTGATACCACAAGCCAGCCCAGTTATGCATGTGCTGTGTGCAGCCTACCTGTAACACATTGGACACATGGACAAGTTAGCACCGATAGGCCCAGGTCTCTCGGATGTGTGTCTGCCTGTTATGTGTCTGTTAATGTGTATATGATGGTATGTCACTTTATGTATTGTCCATATACAACCATTACCTCCCCCATTACCATACTGTGCATGTCTGATGATGTTCTGAATGTAACATGTAACCTGGAACACACCTCACCCTACACACTGCATGATGTGTGCAATGAAAGCTACACAGTTCAGTAGCACTAAATACCTAGGTAGTGGTCTAGTCCCAGTGTTTGCAAGTAAGAGTGTGCATGTATGTGGATGGGTCTACATCAGGTTGCAGATTATACATGTCCCAGCGAATCACCTGTCCATGTGGTGCAGGCAATAACTGTTATACAAACCTGTGACATGTGTTCAACTGTACCCTGGATATGTCACAGCCATGGTGTCACCACAGTGTCATACCCCTTGTGGAATATGACTGCAGACCATCCTCCTGCTGACCCATGTATACCTACAACACAAATGGATAACATTATGGAGACCACAATCACCCAGTGTTACTAACAGCTATAATGCATCATAGCTGGATGGCTACAGTACCTGACATGTATGCATTAAACATTACTCCTGGCAACATGTTACACTGCAGTACACTGATACACTGTAGTACAGTCACCGTGTGCATCAAAACCATATTAGCCTGTCCCTGCATCAATGTTATGGATGACAGGGATGTGGCACAGGTATCATCATATGCACAGGGTGTGTTGTTGGTTTGCCAGAGGCCGAGGGTGGGCCATACATTTAACACCATGTGTGTTGGTGAGGGGGTAATGAGTTGAACTAGGTGTGGTGATGGGGTGTGTGTAGGTATGGGGTTGCCCTAGGTGTGTTCATATAGTGTGTGGGTATGCATGCACACAGTTCTGTCATGTGGCTGCCCTATACAGCTGTTTATGGACAGCTGCAGACCATACCTGGCAGGGTGTGCAGTTCACCACTTCTGGCCACAGACACGCGTACTGTGCCTGCCAGGATTTCCATGGGCACGTCCAGGTACAGGCCTCCATGTGCTACTCTCCCCTTATGATGACAGGTGTCTGTTGGAACCAGGTCTCTCCCGGGACTGGCCAAGACCACGTGCTCATGGCCTGCTGTGGTGTGGTGTGGCCAGTGCCCCCTGCAGTGCTGGGACTGGTACTGCCACTACGGGAGCGCTTTGGTGTCCTAGCACATCCACGTTGACTGCCAGCTGTTGGTGTTGCTGGCCTACATCCACGCAGCTGTTGCTGCACTCCCACTACATGTTCAAGCATGGACAAGCCACGGTCGATGAGGCACATCATCTCACCAAACCATCTATCCATGACCTCGGTATGAGCACAGAGGGCTCCAGACAGTTCATGGAAGTTGTCTCTTGCAGATGTGAGAACAGCCCTCTGCAGCCTCAGGCCTTGTCTGGTGTACAATTCCATACATGTCTGCGGCACCATAACAGCCTGAAACATGCACCTGGTTGTACCAGTTGTGGCGCTTCTGCCAGGGGCATGATGACCAGCATCCCTACCATGAGCATCCTGGAACATCTGCTGATGTGGTGCCCTGCTGGACATCCAGCTATGCCTGCTGTGACCAGACACAGTAGGCATGGATACCACACTCTCCTGTGTACTGACACCAACCGCCAACTGTCCATCTGCTATGGCCACTGGTGATGGGGTATGTATAGGGACTGAAACTGTGTGTGGGGTTGGGGTGGCTAAGCGGAGGATGTCAAATGATGGCACTGTTTTGGCCCCTGACAACACCACCTGTGCCTCAACAGTACTATCATCATCTTTGGCATCTGTATGGACACCAATATCAGACTGCATGCAGGAGGGACCCTGACCCTCCTCGTCACCAGTGGGGAAAAACAAGAAATGCACTTTAAGACCTGTACAGCATTGCATAACAGTACACACACACACACACACACACACACACACACACACACACACACACACACACACACACACACACACACACACACACACACATTCCACCTTAATATCTACCTTTCCATGATTTTACAAACAGTCCCACGTTTATTCCCATAAGTTCCCCATCCTGCATCACACTTGGTAACATACACTCATTAATACCACTCATTAATGTATCATTTCTCTAAATGCCTAGACAAGTGATCACAACACAAGACCTGTTACTCCATTACCTCCTTGACCTGAGTGGAGTAGGTTTTACATGGCCTCACTGATGTCATTCAGTGTTCACCCTGTGTATGTCTGGACATCATGAGCATGTCCCCTATATGTGAGGGGCTACTACGTTCACTCCATAATGTGACGCACTGGAATGTCATGTGCTAGTATTGCTCAGTACATGCCAGATATGCTGCTCAATCAACCTATCATGTGACAACTGTAATATATGGATCCATTTCCTGGTGTTATCTAGTAATTCCCCAATGCATCTATAGTGCTGCATACATGGTTTGTCATTCACCTCTCTGCTGAATGTGATATTAAGGGTATACCTGGTGTCTACTTTCCCTCCCAATGTATGTTCCATGCTACAGAGCTTATTATACTATCAGCTGTCCTGTGATTACATATCAGACAAGTATTCCTGGTGTGTCATGTGTCAGTCCATGTCCATGTACTGCACCATCCCAAAGGGAAGTACTGCCATATGAACAACCCCACACTCACACATGTGCATACATGGACACCCACACAAACACACACACATGCACACACACACATCCTACATGCATCTACCTCCCTCCACTTCACCAGAGTGAACCTACAGACAAAATAACCCCCCCCCCACACACACACACACACACACACACACACACACACAGGTGAGGTTGTACAAAGATAGTACACACAGTCCTCCCATTACCCATCTGTCAAGATGCATAACATATGGTACACAACAGCATGCAGTACAGCTGTAGTCAATCCATGCTAGCAACAGTATACATGTGTGTGATGCATGGGCTGTGTTAGTAGGTGATGCCCCTTCCCCTGGAAACCACCAGGTGTACAACCCATTGCTGAATGTGTAGTACTGTGTCAGTTATGTCAGCTCTAATACTCACAGCTCCTATGTTTTTCAGAAACACATACTTGGGATGATATGTGGACAGATGTCATTTGTGAATGCATGATGTCTGGTTTACAGATCTCAACATCAGTGGACCATGCATGACCAATCCCATACTATTACACTGACAACCGTCAGACCATACCATGGCTATGGGGAGTGTACACACCCTTATTGATATGATGCACCCTTCCTTGATCTGTCATGGGACCACATCACCGCATATATTAACAGTACATGAGCCTGATATGTGACATATGTCCTGTACATTCACATGCAGTGTCTAAGAAATGTGTTAGGTGTGCGGATGCTGACTGTGATGCATACATTCTGTGTGTGCATATATGTACACACCCTTATCATGATGGTTTGTTGCACCTATTGTTATGTGTACTACAGCAGTCACTATTCCTGGCAGGGGTATACTTGCATGGGCCATCTGCATTTGCCAGTGTATGGTCTGTCTGCCCTATACGTCTCCCAACTCTGCATGATTGCAAGGTCTACTCATGTGCACATCCCTTGGTGTTCATACACTGCCGTCACTATTGCTGTGGGGGTAGGGTCATGTCTGCCACAGTTCTTGAACCTGACGGCGTGCAGATACAGCCATTCTTAGCATCCCTAGGATCCCTGCTGCAGTGCACTGGTGTGTCATGCTGACACCCCCTCCTCACCTTTAGCATTTTTGCAGAAGCTTGACAAGTATGGCCTACACATGTTTGTAAGTTTGCAGTGTCCCATACACTGAACACCACGTGTTACAGCCTAGTCCCAGCTAATAATGTGGACCACAGTAATACGTTATGCCATAGTGTAGATCTGTAACAGCTGCCATTGTAATACTGGTATATACACTGTTGTTGCACTGTATGAGTGATGTTTCACACATCTCTACTATAGGCCATGTGTCCCACCATTATGTTAATCCCTGTGGACACATTTCACAATGATAGGATGTTAGTTATCTTGCAGGTGTCTGACATACCCTTCCAATACCCCATCATGGTCACCACTGTGATGTAGTGCATTTAACAGTAACAATATGTGAACAAGTACAGCATGCATTATGGGTAGGTGTGTTAGATGTGTGCATGGAATATACCATAGCCATTACATGCCCAGTGTATTGGCAAACATCAACATAAACCATACTCACCAGCTACAGGCTGCTGCCTTGGTGTTATACCAGAGGGACCTACATAAGAGTGTGAGAGATGAGATGTCAGTGGCCACAGCTGTGGCATTGCTACAGGGTGGGTGCAGCATTACAGTACATCAACAGTACAAGTCCACAATACTACCACTTATGCACATCTGTTTATTACTACTATGCAGCAACAAACTATATATATATATATATATATATATATATATATATATATATATATATATATATATATATATATCATGTCAGATGGGCATGATCTACCTGTACAGATGCGGATGCATATGCAACAGTGGTCTACTGATGTGCCCTGTGGCCTTACCTGCATGCTCCTCAGCTCGTGTGTGGGTAGCACCCACCACCACAATGGTGTCTGGCAGTGGTTGGTGGTGCGGATGGGCAGGTGCCACGAGGCTGGCGAGGAGCTCCTCAACACATGTCGGAGGGGATGGATGGCTTGGCACACCCCCTGTTGCAAGGTGATCCCTCTGGACTGCAGCAGCAGCTGACAGGCATTGCGAAGCAGGTCAGAACAATTATGCCGGACCTGCTCATAACTGCGGTTATGCAGTCCAACATCATTAACCCTGTGGACTAGGTCATTCCACAGGGCTGTCTCCTCCTACTGCTCATGGGCAGCCCGGCCAAACAGGACAGGGTAGTGCTGGATGAGATAGTTCAGCACAATGTCATTTTCAGCTGCTGAATAATGCAGGTAGGCATCCATGGGACATTTTGCCTGAAAGACATAAAGATGGAAACAGGTCTGAGTAACTCATACAGCAAGGTTACCATAGTTCTTAATACACATCTCTGTCCCCCCCACCATATCAGTAACAACAAACTGTTCACACAACTCAATAGGTATATCTACAGCTTACCTACCAGTGGGACATATATTGTATTGTACCACACTTTGTGCTATATGTTTGTAGCCATGTTCCCTGTGTGGACACTATCGTTGCTGGCCTGTTACGGACTATTCACCTGCATGCTATTGTCAGGGCCACTATGGTTCCATATATGCATGTGGTATGCTTGTTATCTGATTGCTGCACATCTGACATTCTGTGTTATTGGGGATATCTATGCATGCTGTTGGACATGTTCTGGGATTGTGCATACTATTACTACCCACATATCTTCTATAACAGTGACACAATAGCATGTATAGGGGATATTTGAGAACAGAACCACCTCTCCAACCTCCTCTGACCGTGTTACTAGGCCACATCACATATGGGTCCCACCCTGGGGCCTCCTCTTCTAATGGTCCAGCACTACCTTCAGGTGGAACCACCTCAGGGGATGTTGTCCCCCCTGGAGGCACACACAGACATAATCCTGTCCCCCGAGGTCAGGTCCAGGGTCTGATCCATAGCAGGCACCAAAGACACTTGTGGGATGTGCTACATCATCTTGAGGCACCCAGTACGCATTCACAGGGTCTACATGCTCCTCCTGCATAGCCTCCAGGCCAGGCACCTTCAGGGCAATGGACTATTGTTGTGAGTAGCAATGGGTGGAAGGCTTGTTCCCATTGTTTCCATATGGGGGCTCATGGGGCTTCCACATCGCAGACCACAAACACCATCCATGGTGTTTACCCATCACATGTGTCATATACCACCCCTGTAGGCTGTCCTCTATATCTACCATCCCAGAATACCTCCACAAATATACCTGCAATACTTCCCCAAATTCCCATTTCCCTACTTCACAGACCAGGGCAATGTGGTCCCAAAAAGGGGTTCACATGTGACATACTCATCCATGTTTCACACACTTACAGCTGTATATATCTGTGTGTATTGCTATGTGTGCTGTTCCTCGGACATAGCATGCAGCACTGTGGTGGTAATATAGGGGACATGTATTTACATACATATATGTGTGTGTGTGTGTTTGTATATATGTAGACATGTGTGTATATATATATATATATATATATATATATATATATATACACACACACACACACACACACACACACACACACACACACACACACACACACACACACACACGTATATATTCAGACATCAGGTCTACAATCTCAAAACTCCTTCCTGCACAGCTGCACTGTTCTGCCTTGCTACAACACAGACAGGTGCCACATATGGACACAGCCTAACATTAGGGGGGTATATATAGGACCAGATTGCAGGTAACCCTATTACACACCTATGGCATTTCAGCATCCTACAATACATGTTAACCTGAGTGTCCTGCAAGTGGTGGGCTCTGGAACCCAATTGTCCATCGTTATGGCATTAATTCCACCACCAGCTATTGGCCACAGTAATATACATCCCTTCCATTACACACCACACACTATAGTGGCATACATCTTGTCAGTCGGTGCTGTTCTACACCGTTGATGGGTATGACCCACTACCCACAGGGACAGACTCTAATGTCCATAGCAGTTGTTCAGCTGAAGATCATTACAACAGCAACACCTGATGGCACATGTATATCATTCCACATCATTCCACATCATCTACCCCAGTATTATGGACCAAGTACTACAGTCAATTACATGCATATATACTTCACATACCTGTTGTGGGGATGAGGTCTGTTGTGGATAGTGTCCTTGTAGGAGGTATTTTTTTTCACTCCTTAGCCTGCTTCCTTTCTTTTCTTTTTTGGTGTTGTTGTGGTTCTGGATCTGTTTTATGTTTGTTTTCCCTTTCTCTTTCTCTCTCTCCGTCTCTCTCTTTCTCTGTCTACAGTAAATGGATTGAGCTGCTTGGCATAGATTGCAACATGGCTTTTATGGGTGATGCACATGATCAAGTGATGGCCTCTGCACCAATCAGTGTCCTCCACTTGCTACCTGCATGCATCATGCTGTGTAGTACTTCCAATTACCACTGTCATGGCAACCCACTACTATACATCCCTACATCATGTGGGTGTGGGCCCCTTACCATTTCTGCATGGTGGACATCCATAGCTCTCAACCTTCCATCTCCAAAATGAGGATCACTCGCCTTCATAATGTGGAACAAATGGGCAAAATGTGGAACACATACTAATAGCTTACTAACAACTTCAACTAGAAAGGTCATAGGATGGTTAAAATATGCTGGTTTTACTTATAAAGTAAATAATTTAATGAATTAATATGATTAATTTCTATTTACCATGGATTTCACTTAAAAAAATTCCTAACACTGAATGTATGACAGACTCTTTCAATGGGGAACTTTGAGGAACTTCGAGGAACATGAACTTTTTAAGACCCCAAACGAGGTATGTTCCTCGTCATGAGGTACACTTGAGAGGTATGTGGACATCCTTCCTGTGTGTGGGCAGCAGTGTTACAGACAGCAGGTAGCAATACCTCCTACAAGAAAACTTGCACACTCAGGCCAGCTTCATATTTGTATGATGTTCCAGAACTACAAACAGAGTGTGAGTACTGTTTTTGTATGCATTGTATAGCACCAGTGTTACAGGGTTTGTGTGTGCATACTAGTTTAACACGGACTGCAGTCTGTCTGCATAGCTCTCAACTGTGTGCCTATCCACTTGATGGCCAGAGGTGTGCGTGTTATGTTTTGCCTGTCCACTACACAGGTCTTGTGTCAGACATATCACTGGCTGTGTGTGTGTTGAATGCTATCAGTACATGGCTACATCCATTTGTGTTTCTGACTTCATATTCCTGACTAAGGGTATGTGGCAGACTATCCTGTAACCAGTGACTTGCTTAGTGTATGACAACACTATTTCATATATGGGCCTGTGTTCCAGCCTCTGTCCTCCACCTGCATACCAGGCTTTGTCCATATGACATGCTGTCAGGGGTTGTTATGTAGTGGCCTGAGAGTATGTCATGCTGCCATTCCTGCCATCATTCCACTGCTGTTTTGGCCCCCACACATATTGTGGGTTGGGTCCATATATGTGTGGGCTTCATCTGCACAATACATGTGTGCCCTTATGCAGTCCAGAGGCCAGTGTATGTAACAGTGGTATATGGCCCTGTATGTCAGTCTAATGGGGGATGCACCATAGCTAACCTAGGCTGTTACAACATGTGAGGGCTATCAGGGGTAAGCTGCCTTAAGGTATCTGGATGTACATTACCATACAATTCACCTTGGGTAAATGCAGGCCTACTGCTTCTTGCCATACAGACTGTTCTGTTTGTCAGTGTGATTGTGATGGTTTCAGCTATGCCTTGTTATGTAACGGATACATCTCATTATGTCAACTGAGGAATTTAGCCCCTAGGGATTGTGTGCAGAGTGAAGACACACTGGACTATACATCTGCATTACTTACTGTTGATTGATTGTTATCCTGTGGCCCATTCTGCCTTTACTGTTGCACTACTTGAAGGCCTTGGCCTGCACAGCAGCATATGTAATGCTTTCTGCAATACTGTATTAATTTATCTGTTTAACATTTGCATTAGTCTGTTTATATGTATTTCAGAGTCTAAACAGCTATATGACATGGCATATACAACTGTAATAGTACACAAATAAAGCATTCTCATGTATGCAAACCTGTGTGTGTGGTGTTATATCCTTTGACCTCTCTGTGGGTACATGTTGCAGGAAACAATTGTCTTTTGTATGGGTGACTCATACAGTGTCCAGTTGGGAAGGTGGCAACTGTAGGCATACTGGCTGTTCTGTATGGTGTGCACCCTCTACATATGTATTTTCCTATACATATCTGTGTGTGTGTGCATGTGTAGTTACGTATATATATATATATATATATATATATATATATATATATATATGTGTATCTGCATATATGTGTCTGTTTATATGTATCTTAGGAATGCTTATTGCTTCCACATTGTACATTCCCTATGGTAGCCAGACTGCACTGCATGATATGTTATTGATACCAGCCTGACATCATACAGGTGGGATGGATTACTGTTAACATCTTGTGCCCATGTTGTGTCAGGTCCTGGTTATGGGATTAGTAACAGTTGGTATTGTATTGCGGGGCAGACCTGTTTGGCTGTTGGAGGGGGGGAATATCAATACGTACAAGACGTATGTTGCTTGGGCCCCCTCACCCCATTAACGGTGCCTGTGGTCATATATATATATTTATGTTCTCTTTTATATCTATAAATATATATATATATATATATATATATATATATATATATATATATATATATATATAGACTTACATATATATATTGCTGTATATGGATAAACATACATATGTAGACATATCTATCTATAGATGCATATATATATATATATATATATATATATATATATATATGTGTGTGTGTGTGTGTGTGTGTGTGTGTGTGTGTGTGTAGATATTTATATATATATATATAAATATATATATATATACATATCTATATATATATATATATATATATATATATATATATATAGATATATATAGATATGTATATATCTCTTTAGATATAAATACATATACAAACACATACATCTACATGTACAAATACATTTACTGTACTGTTGAATGACTGTGCTGGATGATATGTTTGTGAAAATATCAGGGTGCTGTAAATCTGACATGGCTTAGTGGTAAATCACTTTGGATATGGGTTGCAGGGTTCTGGGTTCAAGTCTTGCAGAGGCTGTTTATTTTGTTGCTGGGCAGAACAACGGCCATTGGATACAGAGTGATTAAGGCACTTTTAAGCAGTTGTAAGTGGGTTTGCACAGATGTAAGCACTGCTAACTTCCAGTTACAGTTTCCTATACTCAGTTAGCTTCTAAATTGCTTAACCTTTGTAGGCACTGCTTACCCCACGCAAACAGGCTTAAACCTTCTTACTGTTGCTTAAAAATGCTTAGTCCCACTTAACTCCATGCTAATTTCTTTAAAAGAAATGAAAAAGTTTGATAGGAAAGTGGTGAAAAAGGAGCACAAAGAGGGAAAGACAGTAGGGGAAAAAAGCTAGGGATGTGCAGGAAGGGTGTAGGGAAGGTCCATAGCTGCCCATTTTTTCTACAGCAACAGCTGTTCATATACACTGAATCTGGAGATAACTCATACTCCTGAGAGAAGTGTGAGGATAACAATAATATGTTGTTAAGCCAATTAGACCAGATTACACGTGTCCAGTGGACACTTGTGCGAAATGGTCAGCTATGTATGGGGCGAGATTTTTTTGGGGAACAGATTGCCTTTTTTTTTTTTTCAGGTGAGAGTGGGATGTTGGGGAGGTAGGTTGTGTTACGATAACAGACAAGACAAACAAGACGCATACAGGGGCAGTATATGACACATGTGGGGGTAAACACCTTGATGGGGAGGGATGTTGGGAAATCGGACACCCATGAGCCCCCTAATTGAAACAGTGGGACTGAGGTCCCCACCCATGGGAAGTCACCACTGCACCTTCACAGCCCCAAAAGTGGCTGTGTTGGGGGCTGAGTCAGAGAGCCAGGCCGACCCTCTAGTCACGACACATGGCTCTCTAGCTGGTGTAGCAAATCTCCAAACTCCCTGGGTAGCTTGCTATGCACCACACCCCAGACCTGGTGATGGGTGACAGTGTCTTGTCTGTGCCCGCTCCCAGGGGGGGAGAGCCCCATTCCCTGAGGTGGTTCCACCTGAAGGTGGTGCAGGACCAGTGGATGAGGAGGTCCAAGGGTGGGTGCCAGACATGCTGGTGCCGGGTTCCACGGCCAGATGAGTGGGACAGGTGGGTCCACTGGAACCCACATTCCCATAAGTGCTATGGTGTTTATGTTTTATCAACATATGTGGGTTAGTAATAGTCAACACATTCCAGGATTAGGTATAACAGCATGCATAGATATTCCCATTAACCCAAATACCAGATATGGAACAGTTGCATAGTAAACAGAACACATGCATATATGGGATCACAGTGGTAATTACAACAGCATGCAGGTACATTGATGACACCATGCCACCAATGTGGGAGTATTTCAACATAGTACATGCATAGATACAGATTTAAATAATTATCGAACAGTAGGACATATGTCCCAACATTACAGTGAAGTCATCACATACCAATTGAGTTAGGTATTTAGTTTATTGTTGCAGATATGGTGGGGTGGAGAGAAAGATGTCAATTAACAACTAGTACATTCCTGTAGTTCGCATTACTTTCCTAGTCAGTGATGTTATCGGTACCTTACAAGAATTAACACACTACCCTATTGCCTTACTTTGGACAGTGGTATGGCTGTCGACAACTATATACAGGAACTAGTTTTACCTGCAGTATACACATCTTACTTGGTATACCTGTGGAGGAATTGTTTCTTAACACTAATTAACTGTTTCTACACATACTCCCAGATTCCAGGTTTATGTTATGCACATACCTGTCCATCTCTTTTTGCACAGACTCTGGGCATGTCTTGACCACATGCAGATGAACCGGAACATATTTCAACTATTGCCCTCTTAAACCTTTAGTGAATTACAACACTCTTATACAGGATTTCCTAGACAATTATATTATGTAGCATAGTGTGGGTGACAGTGATGAGTGATACCTTATTAATCAGAGCAATTGCAACACTAACAATGCCATACAATAATAGACTACACAGTATTAGTACAGGATATCAATCTTTTATTTCTAGGCACAGTGTTCGTATCTGACAGACCTGTGGGAGCAATGTTTGTTAACACTACCTGAATGTTGCTACACAAATTACCAGATTCCACATTAGTATTATGCACATACACCTCACTCTGTTATTGTAAACACTCTGGTCACAGCTTGACAACATGGGGGTGTAGATGAGACGTATTTGGCTTATTACTCTCATAACATTGTGGGGAGTTGCTAGAGTGACAGGTTTCTTCTCATAGATGTCTGATAATCAGTTGTATTTCTTGTTTGCTGCCTAAACGTCTGGGATCATCCCATTGATTTCCCAGGTGGACAGGGTGACAGGCAGCAGATATGGGCCAATTTACTGGACATTCTGGACATATCTGTAAAGTTGTGGGGTATGATTCTGTATGCAGCCTACTACCAGTCCCAGGATTCGGACCATGGCTGTGTCTGCTAAAAATAAAACACCGTCCATCACAGTTGTGTGTGCTATATAGATATTGCTGTGTATCTCTTATCTGATTTCTGTCTATAATTCTCCTGTGGTTTTACATTCTGACCTTGTATTACAGCACTCTTATACAGGATTTCCTAGACAGTTATATTATGTAGCACAGAGTGGGTGACAGTGATGAGTAATACCTTATTATTCAGAGCAACTGCAACACTAACAACGCCATACAATACCAGAGTAAACAGTACCAGTACAGGGTATCAATCTTTTATTTCTAGGCACAGTGTTCATATCTGATGGATTTGTGGGAGTAATGTTTGTTAGCACTGCCTGAATGTTGCCACCCAAATTACCATATTGCACATTAGTATTATGCACATACATCTCACTCTGTTACTGTACACACTCTGGTCTCAGCTTGACAACATAGGGGTGTAGATGGGACATATTTGGCTTATTACTCTCATAACATTTTGTGGAGTTGCTAAAGTGACAGGTTTGTTCTTATAGATGTGTGACAATCAGTAGTATTTCTTGTTTGCTGCCTAAATGTCTGGGATCATCCCACTGATTTCCCAGGGGGACAGGGTGACAGGCAGCAGATATCTGCCGATTTACTGGACATTCTGGACATATCTGTACAGGCGTGGGGTATGATTCTGTATGCAGCCTACTACCACTCCCAGGATTTGAACGATGGCTGTGTGTGCTAAAAATGCAACAGTTCACATCTCAGTTGAGTGTGCTATTTGGATTTTGTTGCCTGTCTTTTCACTGTTTTCTGTCTATGTCTCTCTCGGTTGTACTATATGACCTCTTGGGATTACACCAGTCATATACATACATTACTACACATTTTATTTATGTAGCACAGTGTGGGTAACAGTGCTTAATACACCAGTACTATTAAGTGATTGCAAATCTACATTACCATATGATACCAGAGTAAACACATGCAGTCCAGCAGTTAGTCCTTTATTGTCAGGCTATTATGCTTTTATTTACATACAACCCATATGAGACTCTTCCTGCTATATTCTCTGGTGTATGCAGTACATGCCTTAAATACAGGTTTTATACAGGCAATTAACTTACTACTAGTTTTAGATTTATTTCTTATGATAGCACATGCAAGAGTATTTCTAACCTGCCTCGCATCACAACTGCTCCAATCAACATCCATGGGTCTCCTGGTTCGTAGCCCGCTCACTTGCCGTAGTGAAGGACATAAGAGGAATATTTAGCCATACCTATCCATAATATTCATGAGCTGGCAATTATTAAACAGGTAGTGGACTGATACATACACACAGCTGGGACCTCCCTGTCTTCCTAGCCTCTTGGATCCACTGATCCAAGAGATCCACCTTTAGCCACTTCAAGTTGACATAGTGATGCCTGAATTGCTCACCAGTTTGGGGTATGCCACTGGCACTGGTGAGGTTATTGGCGAGACGGTCCCAGGCTTCTGCTTTATGTTGGGAACCCTGGTACTGACTCTGCAGCAGTCCCTGCTCATGGTCTTTCACAAGGTGTCCTGCCATGACCTTGGACTCCTGGATGCCCCAGCACTGCACCCGAAAGTGCACACCCTCTCCCATTCCAGACATGTTGCCTACATGGGGAGGCTACAACCAGTTATGAGATGTATTCCTGCCAGTTGGGATTAAATAGGGTCGATTTCCCACACTTTGCCATGATTGGATGGTTTTGAAAATGCTAAGCTATGGGCAAACCTGCTTACCTAAGGTTAGCATTGTTTAAAGGGGTATACCAATGGGCAGACTGAGTTAGCTGGCCTACACATTGCTTACACATATGAAGCTGGGCTGTGCAATACTTAGCATTGCTTAATATTTAAGCTGCATTATATTTGCTTTTTGGCATTGATTTATTATTCATTACATGTTACATATGTGTTTGGTATCCATGATTCATGTGACATACACTGCATGGAGTCCTTGTGTTTATTGGGGGATTTCAACACTTTATTACAATGACACCTTACATCTGGGCTTACTACAGTACTCCAGTTCACATATTTATGTTATGTAGTAGGTTATACAACATAAAACTATATATAGATTCCTTTAACATGTTCAGTTTGATTTTCCTATAGTGAGGATCTGTTTGGTGATACCTCAACCTTTTGTATTTCTGTGCTGGCTTAGTGGTTAACTACTGTGGTTCTAGTGTGTAGGGTCTTGGATTCAAGACCTGCAAAGGCTATTTATTTTGTTTATGGCCAGGACAGCGGCTGTTGCATACAGAGTGATTAAGACACTTTTAAGCAATTGTAAGTGGGTTTGCATGAGGGTAAGCAATGCTAACCTTCAAGTGAAATATGCTTACAGAGAGTTAGCTTCAATATTGCTTGACCTGTGTGCGCATTGCTTACCCCCATGCAAATGGGCTTAAACTCACTTACTACTACTTAAATATGCTTACTCCTGCTTACTACTGTTTAATAGTGCTTACACTTGCTTACTAGTGCTTACTCCTTGTTACCCCCACACTAATTTAGACAGTAATGTCTAATGATTCTTGGGAAGGTGGTGGATTTGGAAACTGTATGGCATTATCATTCATTACACATTTTACCTTCCATTTGTATCCCTGATTCCTGTGAACATAAACTGTATGGGGCACTTGTGATTATCTGTGGACTTTGCAACATTGTGACACTGACACCTCACATCTGCATTTATTGCAGTACTCCAGTTCACAAATATATGTTATAAATATATACATGTTATAAATATATGTTATTGTAGGTTATGCAACAAAATAAATTGATCATAGAGTGATGTGACATGCAAAATGGATTATATTGAAGTGGGACTCGAACCGGGAATGACTGCTCATAAGGCGAATGCTCTGCCCACTACACTATTGCTGTACTGCTTCATGTGCATATATCTTGCTTTTTATCCACTTGTGCTATTTAAGCTGCATTAACCATAGCTAAGCAATGGGAAAACCAGCACACCTATGGTTAAATTTAATCTGTTTCATAAATAAAAATATTCTTTATATTTTATGTTTAACTATTGCTCTTGTAAATGTGGGGGGATGTTGTTGGGGATATGCAAACACCTATGAACGGTCTTGCTCATTCTTATTTATACTCTGCTGTTCTTCATTGCAGGGGTATGTATGTTCTGAGAGCTCTGCTGTCAGACATGCCGCTGCACTCGTACATGCTCCGTGTAAGTTTAGGAGCTCAAGCAGCATGCCTTCATTAATATGCATGGCGTGCTGCTGTCCTGCTCCTAAATGGCCACTTCTGTGCAGGACTAAGCTAATCTTGCATGAAAGGGTAGTGAATCCGAGGGATTGTTTGTGTAGTGGTGAGGCTGAATTGGCAGGAGTGTTTGTTTACATGGTAGAATATTGGCTGAATTGGCAGGAGTGTTTGTTTACATGGTAGAATATTCATTGTAATCTATAAATTTCCACATACATTTGTATATTACTACTTTTAATTTATAGCTAACTACCAGCTATAAGAATAGTAACACATAGACCATTGGTGTTAATGCCTACAATCATATGTTATAACATACATTTCTCTTTCCACAGTTCCATGAGGTTATAAGTAGTACTATTACAGCAATGAAATGCACACAGTTGAGAAGTGTCTTAAGCATACCCTCCCTTTTTCCATAACTTACTCCTTTTCAAGTTAAACATGACCTGTGCCTGTAAAGGTGGAATTGTAAGTAACAGAAATGTTACACTTGAATCACAATAAGTCAAGGACAAATGTGTCATCCACCTTTCCTAAAGACAGGCTAGGGGATAGTGGATGTGAATTTTAAGAGGAGCCATCATGACAGCTGGATGGTGAATTGGTCCAGTCCTGTGACCTACTTGTTGCAGGTGATCCTGCAGACACTGATCTGACAGTGCTGTGAGAAAGTGATTGGGACCTCGAATGAGAGGTTCTGCTAGGTGCAGATCAACATTGAAGTGGCCTGCTTCAAATCTGTTATGCTTGCCTCCCCCAATTAACTGTAGTACTTTCTTGAGAAGTACTTATAGTCTCATGTGACTTGCTCCCACATGTCCAGACAGTACCCTGTCTTCTTCACCTTCCAAAAATGGCTTTTGCTTGATTCAGGTAAGTCCTAACTAGTGTATGAGTGGAGGCATCCACCAAAGCATCAGTATGATCATAGCATTATTCCTCCTCTGTGTCATTTCAAGTATGCTGGAAATCCTCACCCATACCCTGGAAGGCTCTGACCATTTCCAGCTGACTCTCTGTGGCAGTGCTCTGAGCCCCAACAATGTCCAGCATGCTTTACATGTTTCCTGGGATAGCTGTAACAAATTCTTGCATGTGTCTCCCCTTTGTAAAGGTGTCACTTAGAACAACGTTACCTCCGAATGTCTGCATCATCCTGAAAGTGTTCATCTAGGTTAGCGGATGCTGGTGTAAAGGTGTGGGGGGGTCTTCTCTTGTACAAGTGTGAGTGTGATGTCAGCATGTGCTTGATTTTGTGATGCACTTTCACTTCCTACAGAGTTACTAACATGTTGTGGGGTATGAGATCCTGCCACTAAACTTGGGGACTGAGTTCCCCTTTCCCCAGGCTGCCTCATAAATCTTACTATGTTATCATCATTATCTTCAATAGTCATTCTGCTGATGACATCCTCCAAATTTATTGGTATAGCAGAACTGTTTGTTTCTGCTGCTGACCCTGTAAACATGATTCAAAAACATTCCTAACAAATAAATAGCATACCCTACTGTATGCTTATAAGGAGGTATAGGGGACACTTACTATGCACACTGCCTTCTTTGTCATTCTGTGCGGATGTGGAAGATTCACCCATTAATAGTAATTGTCATATGTACAATTTAATCATTCCATGTCAGCATTCATGTCCCTGTATAAATATATGCTACTGTTTTTAAACCAGCCTCCCTTAGCAGACAGTTGCTCCTGCAGATGTTGGCAATAGCCAGTGTCCAGAACACCTCTGATTATTCCAGTCTCATCATCGTCTGTGTCATAGTGATACCATGGATGGAGAGGAGGTATTCTTCATCTGGTGTTAATGGAATACTTGTGTGAAGACCCCCCCCATACTGGTACAGGCACTTACATTCCACCTCACCTTGCTTCTAGCATGCCATACCATATCATTTGCCCTCTTCTTGCACTGTGTTAATGTGTAGTTTCTGCCACCCACTGCTTTAATATCCAGTCCACCTTGATTCCAGGCTGTTTTTCTCTCAACTTGTTTGGGTCCCACCTTAATCAAACAGATGTTTCCATATGTCTTAATGGCCACTATGAGGATTTTCTAAATGGATGAAGTTGTCCTTTCTCGGCCTTGATGCCTTGTTTTGTATCATTCCTGCACATGAAAAGAGGCCACAGTCATACACAAAAAACTTTTGATGCTATCATCATTCAAACCACACAACACTGTCTATGTGTCAATTTGTTCCATAGTAATGTGTGCAGTCCCATAAATCCATTCAGAAGAGTAACACAATCACTTTGTTAACAGATTCATCTGTCACCTAACCCCCGCCATTTCAGGTACTCATTATACTGCCACTTTTCATTCATCAGTGACACTCAGAAATCTCCAAGTAAAGACACAGATAAGCCCACAAAACATCTGTACCACTGAGTACTTCACAATTAAATAACTGCATGAAAAATCATGAGATCACACCAAAGTAAATGAGTTTGCTCAGTAATCATTAATCATTTCCATTGCTGCTATAAGGATTTTCCACTAAAACAACAGCTTTAAGTTATTCATTGAAGCCATGACAATATGTACATCACATAAATAAAATATATTTTTTTCAAGATAACAGACTAATTTTATATCACTTTGAATTGTTTAATATTAAATTTCAATATTTTTATTATTTTTTCATATTTAAGAAGTCCACAGGTTCCCAAGGCATTTGCTTCATAACTCGAGTAATTGCAACTTAATGTGGTGGTGGTAAATTATTTCATGTAAATTCAAGTCCATTTACGCATTTTGTATGCAAATTAGGCCCTTTTATGTTTATTTCTGTGAATCACAGTAATATGAGAAAGTGTGCGGCCTCTTATGCATGCATATCACTCTCAGCTGCTCATGAACATGCTGCAGACAGCAGCAAAGTCCACAGCAGTCCTCAGCATTCAAGAGCATGCCATGGAAATGCACAGATAGACTCATATATGCTCAAAGCTAAATATATTTAGAAAAAAAAACAAAATGTTGTCATATATATGACAGTCTGCACAACCATGAAGTGTAGTCTCTGCTCATCTAACCTCATCTGGTACATCTTCTCACCTCAAACCATTCGACATTTAATAAAAGCTGATAATTACACACATAGGATATTTACTTCTGCAATCCCCCCAAAAAAAATAAATAAATGAAAACCATTGCTTTACTGCTTTAATAAATTAACAAATGACAATATCTACCCATCTAATATCATCTGCACACCTTTCTACCTCAAACATCTCGATATTTAATAAAAGTTGGTGATCACGCAGATAGGAATAGGTATTTCTCCAAACCACAGCAAAAAAATAAAAATAAAAAAATAACTGCTGCTCTACTGCATGAATAAATGACATTCAGGTGCAATACTCCAAAAAAATGTAGCTAAGGTATTGCCCAGTAATTGTAATTAATACAAAGAAAAATGGTGATTATATTCTGTGTTTTATCTACCACATAAGTGAAATGTGACTATATTATTTTAAAAAAAAGTATATGTGAAAAATTAGCTTCGCTTAAACCAAACCTGCCAATTATAACTGTACCTGGTCTAATGTCCTTGCTGGTTAACTGGCTTTGGTTATGGTATTGCCACACCCCTGGGAGAGTGGTTCTAAACCTGTGCACCACAGCCCTGCTCATACTTTCTTCATTCTGATTGTGGTACTTCAGATGATGGCAGTACCTGTAAAGGCTTGAAGTCATGCTCCAAGCCAGTCAAGCAAGAAGACACTGATAATTGTCCATCTTCTTATGTAGTCATAGATGGATAAGCTCTAGGTTTGCACATGTAGTTCAGATTGTAAAAAGATCAATATCTAGCAGGACTTGATTGAGTACCTGACATCCTTGACAGGGATCACCTGCTCCAGCCAACAGTGATGCTACAGGTACAATCACCTACAGAAGTGTATGCAGAACAAGCTGGTTGATTATGTTGACCTGGTATTGCAAAAAAAGACCAGAGTTCTATAAAATTATTATTATTTTGAGGGGTCATATTAAACCCAGTTTTAAAAAAAATAAAACTATAAGAAGGTTGCATAATTGAATGTGTTGGCTAGAAGAAATATGCCTGAAATGTTATTGTAGTAATGCTAAAGAAAGCATAAACATATCTGTATGCAGATCCGCATCTGTATACAAATATATGGAATGTTTATGTGATAACATAATTGTCTGTATAAATCCAAATGTAATAAATGTATGAGTGAAATAATAATCTGTATATATATATATATATATATATATATATATATATATATATATATTTATATATATATATATATATATATATATATATATATATATATATATATATATGTATATATCGTTTATAATCTGGAAGCCCAAAATTCTGAAAATTCAAAATCCTGAAAACTCAAAATCCTGAATCCCAAAATACTGAAAACATACAGGATTCATATACTGACTATAGAGAACACAAACCAGATTATATTCCACCAAATATAAGCAGGGGGGCAAGCCTTCCAGCACTCACACTCACGGCTACTTAAATATATCAACTCCAAGATTGCACTTCACTACACTATCATGAGTTATGTTGTAGTATAACAAGTTAAAAGGGAATGTTACTAAAGTTACAACAGGCAGTCATGAACACACGTGATGGTATGTTTGCCATTTTTTTTCTGTAGAGTGCAATCTCGGAGTTTATATATTTAATTAGCAGGGGGTGTGGGGGGGCGCAGCCCCCCTGCCCATACTTGGTGAAAAGTGCTATCCTTTGTCTTGTATGTGTTTGTCTGTGTCCTTGTACTGGAATATTGTCATTCTTTGTGTCCTGCATATTTTCAGGATTTTGAATTTTCAGGATTTTGGGTTCCGGATTACGAAGTTCAAGGTTGTGATATTTCAGGATTCTGAAGTGAGACTATATATATATATATATATATATATGTATATATTTATATATATATATATATATATATATATATATGTGTGTGTGTGTGTGTGTGTGTGTGTGTGTGTGTGTCTGTATGTCTGTAAATCATACCTCTCAACCTCTTAGAATAAGAAATCTGGACAAAGCCATAAAAATGGAGGGGGGGGGGCAAAGGCCCAAAAATAGGGACAATTTTTAAATATTGCTGTTACAATCTTAGAAAGTAGAAAGAATATAAATTTTCTGAAGGATATGAATTCTGAAATTCAAATGTTTGTCATTATTTTCTGACTTAAATCATCAATAATTTGCCAATGATTTGCTAAAAACACACAATTTTATAAAAAAAATTACCCAAAATAAGAGACAAAAATCTGGACATTCTGTGAAAATCTGTACAGTTGAGAGGCATGCTATAAATCAGAGGCATACATTTGCATGAGTACACCTACAACTAACTCTTCTTATATTTATACAGAAAGAAAAAAGTTTGCATGTCTACATACTTTCATTTATTATTGCATTACATTAGGTTTTAATTAAATTACATGCAGACAGTTTCCAAAGGCCAGGAAATTATTGATTAGTATAATTGTAAAAGAAGTATTTTGATCCACTATATTAATTGCACATACAAAATGGTTGAACTAAATCAGGTACCACAGTGTAGGTTGTAGGAGGGACCTGGGGGATGCAGTGTCACGTGAATGTCCAGCATATACTTTAATTAGAAATAACCAGTTGATTTACTTCTGTATTACTTCTGTACACATTTTAAATCATTTCCTTATACGCTTAGAATTCTTTAGGAAGAAAACTATCAAACCACCTATTTATGTACAGCTAAGGAAATAAAAACATCCATGACTTGTTGCATTTTCTACCTGTGTGTGCACATTCTGATTGAACACAATTCACAGATCATTACATGCAATGCATAATTTTTTAGAACACCATTCCACAATTGTGTATCATTTTGTTTAGAAGTTGCAGTAAAGGGAAGATTGGCAAGGTATGTGAATTCATATAGTAATGCATATTTTGACAAATGCATACAAAGCAAGACCGCAGTTTATAAACCATGTAAGTAATATTAATGGGGAAAAAGTATAATACATGTAAACAAGAATTGTTTTATGGCTTCTCTTTATAGCTGAGGAACAGGTCTCCTACAGCAGACATCAACTACAACAAAGAACAGCAAGGCTGGTAGAAGAAGCCGGTAAGCTGGAATAAAGTAGTAAATAGTACTGTTTGTTTAAATGATTTCATTATTACAATATAAAATTATATATATATATATATATATATATATATACACACACACACACACACACACACACACACACACACACACACACACACACACATGGTTCCCCTTTATAATCTTGAAATACTGAAATCTCGAATTTCAGTATCTAGAAACTATAAAGGCAAACGACTCACAATCCTGAACCCCAAAATCACGAAACACACAGTTATGAACATACGTACACTGTACACCACATAACACAGACACCATTCTACCCACACCACACAAACTATACAACCCTACACTACAAGTAAGCAGGGGGTAAAGCCCCCCTGCACCCCCCTACTTATATATACCAACTCTGAGATCGCACAAACAGAAAAAAAAAAAACTCACACCCAGATATTCTATAGTCCCGCGCGCGCGCACACACACACACACACACACACACACACACACACACACACACACACACACACACACACACACACACATACACACACACACACACACATCAAACATACACAAACACCAATACATCCAACATTCACACTCATACTTCCACCTCCCTACCCTAACCCACACATACAACATACAAAAACACTCACATACACTCATTCACCTTAAATTCTAGACACCATCCCAGCCAAACACTTCATGTAACGTAGTGTAAATGCATTAGCACGAATTCGAGATATTAGGATTCGCACTTATGCACTTTCGGTATTTTGAAGTTTCGCCTTTATGGTCTCAGGATACTGAAATTCGAGATTTCAGTATTTCGAGATTATAAAGGCGAACGATATATATATATATATATATATATATATATGTGTGTGTGTGTGTGTGTGTGTATAAATTATGATTTTTATGTTTCTGTATTAGACTGCATATAAACTCCACCAAAACTTGATAGAAATATGATCTCCTGTCAAGTACACATAAGTACTTCCCACAGAATTTAATTGAAACTCTGCATAAGCACATCCTACAATTTTTTTTAATTCAATAAAGATTTATAAAAATAAAAATGTTTTACAGTAAGAAATACAATGATGAAGAGTGAATTTACTGTGCATATTTTCTCTCGCCCCCTTTTTCTCTAATAAAAGAGAAAGGAGAAAGGAATGCATAATTAAAATAAGAAAAACATTTTTATTTTTCTCCTATTTAAATGTAATTTTTTATAAATCAAAAATTCTCTAGCACAGCCTAAGCATGTAACTCCCAGGTTAGGAAGCATTCACCCTCTGCCCATCAGGAGACATCCTTGCAGAGTTAGGTGGTTGCACAAATCCTGCAGCTACCTAAGGAAATGGCAGCCTGGCAAGCTTCATTGAATGAGGGATTTTTGGCTTGGTTGAGGACATGCTGGAGGAAGTCATGGTCAGATAGATTCAGCCAGTCGAGGCCTCTCTTCAACATGTTGAAGACACACTGTCCCAGCTGATGCTAACCACTGTGCTAACTCAGGCCTCTACCCCCTCAACATTGGGATCCTCCACTGTACCACTATCTGGCAGTGGAAGCATTTGAGACTGTGTGGACTAGTACTCCTGCTGGCACCTCTTCAGATATGATTTTATTCTTTCTTCTACACCATCTTATTAATTTACCACCCACATTACCCTCTTACATAAAAAAAATTTGAAAAAATAGGGAGACTACTCCCACCAAAAAGCATGTGCCCCTCCTCTCCTGCCTCCTCTAGCACAACTCTTTTGATGTTTACTGTCTGTGGATCTCTCTTTGTTGTATCTCCCCCTTTTCAGTCTTTCCTATATCCCCTTTTCTACTCTTTAAAGTAACCAACAGGCTGTCAACATAAGGATGCAACTATATAAAATATTTTAAGCCCTTTATTTTGTTTAAATATTAATAATAAAAGCTGCATAGTTTGCTGTTTGCCTTGGGTCTTTCAAGCGTGGCTGCACAAAGCCATGTTTGTCTGCAATATCTGAATACATACAAAGTAATACAAAGACTATGGCTTTCATGTAGTACTTCATATGTACTTAACACTTAACGTTAGGTACTTTAAGCTTTTGCTCTAAGTCGGCATATATTTCAAAATCCATTTGCTTTTCCTTATTCACTTCTAATAGGCATGTTTAGCTTATGTGCATATACTCATAGCGGTGCACCTAGCAGATAACCACTAAGCAGCTGCAAAGTCCTGGACTATGAATACCACCCTAAGATTTAATTTATTTGTAGTACTTATTGTAGGTGTCTTATGCATGTACTATCCAGTATATGAGTATTTCTCATCCTGTCATATCTATTTTCTTATTTTAGTTATTCTGGTTTGTGAATACAAAGTTATATGACTTTAGTAATTTTAGTTCGTGTGTAAAATTGTGAAACGGCTCTGGTATATAGTACTTGTATAAGCACTGAACCACATATTAGCAACTTAAATTAAGTTGGTAGCAAGATGAGATAACACATTATGGATATTACTTCAATAAGTTCAATATCGAGTGTACTGAGAGATTTGTGACAAAGGTGTTACCTCATTGACTTTTATTTCTGAGAGATTTGTGAAGTTGGTGTTATCCCACTGACTTTTTTTCAAATCTACCTTGAAAAATCAAAATAAACAATGTTTTCTTAAGGTATGGAGATGAGATTTAACACTCATAGATTAGTGTTAACTGATACATTAACTTGCAAAACCTGAAAGGTGTTTATGCATTCTATTTTTTATTTATTTTGTATATGCCTTTGGTTTTCACTTTAAGCAGAAAATAACAAGATAAATATTCATGTCCCACTGTGAATGAACTTTTTTGTCTGCCTTTAACAGTGCACAATCTGGTCAAGAACAAAACAAGAGCAAAGATAAAAATGTATATATTTAGAACATATACATATAATAAAAGTTAACTGGTTTCATAGTCAAGAGACTAGTTTCACAGTCAAGAGACATACTGTTTTTTTATAATAGTCAAATATATCTTGATTATAAAAGAGATGAGCTTTTCTAACTACTAACATACCAGTATTAGTCTTAGAAATTAACTGGATAACATCCCTATGTATTCCTTCAGTTCCTTCTAGAAAACAGTATTCAATATCAGACTGCTACATCAGACAGCTACTTACATCCTTAGATGAAACCCTCATCTACTATTGTGTCAAACTGTAGCACTCAGAATTTTTCAAAAGCTTGAATGATTTATCCCCTCACTGAGCTATACTGAGCTTAGAGATCTGAATATCTTTTTTGAACATGTTTATGTTTTGTACATAAATAATCATGGCTTCTTATATAATGGAGTACTTCCAATAATAAAAGGCTTTGATTGTCATTTGCAAATTCTGCTTGCCAGTCTCTCTATTGATCCGTATAGACAATTACAAAGGAATCCATCTAGATGCTTGCCTAAACTTTGCATTATGAATGCTATAAGATGCATAACGTTTTATCATGCAACTGTATTTTATAGTGTATGACTCTGATTCCTCTATTATGTCAGCAAGCTTTACTCTTTAGTTTCTTCATTGTTAGCATATTTTGTAACCTCCGGACCTCCCTTGGAAGAAATACCAAGATTGTTGCCAATGCAAATTGTAAAGGAAATCAAAAAAGGTAAAGTGAAATATCAAATAGTAAAGTAATGAGGCATTCTGAAAGAATGTGAGCCGGATTCATGATCGCTTGCACGGAGTCTAAGAGTAGAGTAAGACTCCATGCAGCCATCATGTCCGACGAGCGATCCAGGAACAGCCTGTAGGGGCGTGTAAGAGAGCTCCTAAAACGGCTCTTACACGGACAGGGCTGGGATATGCAAATTACCTCAATTGCAGGCGAAAGGCATGCAAATGAGGTAGATTTGCGATTCAGGAAACCTGAACCTGTCCGAGTAAGAGCAGTATTATTTGCAGAAATGTACTCAGTTGACAACTGAGTACCGTTCTGCAAATAGCAAAACGGAGCCGTGACAGCTACAAATAAAGGTTGCATCCAGTGCAGGAAGCATGCCAATGGCCAAATATACAGCCATGTGAAATGTTTCCTGATGCAATATAAAAATAAAAATATTTTATTTTTTTTTCACCAATTTCCGATGTTTAAGCATAGCGCAGCGCCGCGCAAACGGGCTGTGCTCTAAAACCCAGAATACTAAAAATTAAAACCCACAAATCTGGATTTTATTGAAATTGTTAATGTACAATGCAAGGGAATGGCAGACTGAAGACAAAATGGCCACCGAGTAGAGGTTGCCATGGGGGGAAGCTCAGTCTAAGACATGTAACCAAGCATTAGTAGGCAATCATATGTAAATGAGCATTAGGATAGTGAATCGCAAGTTTACATAACAAATGAGCACAGTCAGTGGAGTGTAGGAGTAGGATATGGAGAGTAACAGAGTAGAAGATAGGTGACATCATGAGGGGGGTATGTATGAAAGAAGTGATGCTCATTGGAGCAGAGTGGCATGTGTAAGCTGTCATTTACACATCATGGAAAGAGGTGTGTCAACAGGTAGGCTAGGGAAAGGCAAGAAATGGAAGGTGTATGGCGTGGCTAACACCAAAGTTTCTTGCTGAGCGGGTATGCGTGCGTGTGCACGTGTGAAAACCTGAGTAAAACAGAGTGCGCTCATGTAAGTGTGAGTGCGCGCATTCAAGCCGAAGTAAGCATGTATAAGGCTGTTTAAAGAGTTGTAAGCGTGTTTGCACTGGTGTGTGAGCATTTTAACCCGAATAAGCAAGTTTTAGTCCGTGTAAGCATGTGTGCGCACGTGTTAGCTGCTGTGCGCGTGTTTGCGCTTGTGTGCATGGCGCTCCCCCCTGAGGAAACAGAAAGGAAAAAGGAAGCACAACAAATAGTAGGAAGCTACCACGGAGTACTAGCAGAGCTAGCAGGTGAAAACAATCAGAATCAGGCAATTACACAGGCAGTAAACTAGCCCAGCCCAGCCTAGCACTTAAAACTCTACAAACAACAGTCCATTATGTTTCTCACAACAGACACTGCAGTAAGCTAATAGAAGTGAAAACTGAAAAAGCTTTACTGAGACAAAGAAATGTTAGGGGCTGCCATTGCTGTTATAAGGCAACATATGCAACATGCTGAGGGTGGTGACAATGGAAATGCTGCTGGACAACCCACAGTGAGGAGACGGAGAAGAGTGTACAGGCCAAGGGTAACCTACCAGGGGCTACATGAGCTGGAGAAAGTGGAGCGCTATAGAGTGGACAGAGACCTCCTGCAGCAAATTGTTGAGCTGTGCAGGCCATGCCTCACACACAGAACCAACAGAGGGGAACCCATCCCAGTGGAAACCAAGGTATGTGTTGGCCTAAGAATATTAGCAAAAGGTACCTACCAGAGACCAACTGGTGATATGATGGGGATATCACAGGCATCAGCATCCAGGGTACTACACCAGTTCCTGGATGCCATGTCAGCACATGTCAGTGATCATGTATATTTCCCCAATTCCCATGAGGTATTGGCCAGCAATATGCATCTCTTCCAGCAAATAGCGGAATACCCTGAGGTAGTGGTTGCAATAGACTGCACGCACATATGCATCAAAGCACCAGCCGGCGAGCGGGGTAGGGTCTACTTCAACCACAAGGGTTTCCCCTCCATCAACTGCCAGGTCGTGTGTGATGCCCAGGGCATAATACTGAATGTGTGTGCAGGCTGCCCTGGAAGCTACCATGATTCCCATATGTGGCATCTGACACAGCTGTACCAGACATTTGCCAATGGGGACATCCCACATGGTCACCTAGTGGGGGATGCTGGCTATGCACTGGAGCCGTGGCTGATGACACCCATCAGAAATGCACACACATCTGAACAGGAACGCCATAATGAGGCACACGCCCAAACACGTAATGTAATAGAGCGTGTGTTTGGGCTGCTCAAGTCATGGTTCAGGTGCCTGGACACATCTGATGGAGCCTTGCAGTACTCACCAACTATATGTACCCAAATTGTCATGGTATGTGCTATGCTACATAATATGATCCTGCGAAAACAGCTGCAGCAGGACCAGCATAGGCTTGGGCCAAACAGCCCCCCACCATTGCCAAGGCCATCACAGGCAGAGTGTGATTCAGAGGAGGAACAACCTGAGCCTGCCCCAGTAGGCAGAAGGAGGCGTGCCCAGTATGCTTTGGCCTTGGCAAAGAGGCAATGCATAGCACATACACTGGCTCAGTAGGAACTCTGGAAATGATACCTCTCTCTGACTCACACATATAGTAGAAGGGATGCCTAAGTTGACACTACCTGCTTTCAAACATGTACAGTGACTGTAGTATGTGCATCCAACATAGGCAGCCCTGCAGCACCACCTAAGGCATGATTGTCATGTTGTTAAGCAATATAAAGCAGTGCTAAACAGCATTTACCACCATGTAGTATATGCAAACAAAATCACACACACCAGCTAGCACAACTGTGGTCAATGTTCAGTAATATTGGGCAACGTCCAGCAATGTTAGTGAATATTAAGCAATGTCGGACAAGCCTGGTCTAAGTAGGGCATAGCTGAACAAAAGCCAACATGCTCATATTTGCTTAACTGGCCCTTAAGCAGTCTGGTCTGCTCAGTATGAAAATATAAAGCAGTGATGGGTCTCGAACCCAGGATACTGTGCATTATAGCCAAAGTACTGAACCACTAAACCAGGACAGTATTGCAGTAGTCAGCCTGTATGAAGGAATGTTGATAAGTCTATGCAAAGTATTTCATGGAAACCCTGCAGGCACAGCATAATCCTTGTTGAGTTATGACACAAAGGTGAGTCCTGCAGTGAGAACAGAACCTGACTTCCAACACACACTGTATAAATGTTAATATCGGTCATGTTCGCACACATCAACAAATGTACTGGACCTCAGATAGCAATATACTGAAAGGTCACACTGGGCATGCTCACACACTTGAATAAATGAGACAAATGTCAGGCAACAAAACACGGAATGGCAGAACTGGGCATGCTCACACAGTTAGGCCATGTCTGAGTACAGCAGTGGGCCACGCATATATGGCAGTTGCATGTGTTAACCCAGGAGCCTGTCACTATACAGCTATCTGCCCTGTGCACACAGTTATATGACAACAGACACATCTATAATATAGTGGAACCCTGTCATAATCAAATATGTTCTGCAGATACCAAAGTTGTTCATAGAAACTGGTAAAGCAAAGATGATAAAGACCTGCAAACAATATCAGCAGTAAACATTGGGCATCTTGAACATTAGCATAGGTTCAGAGGTCGATACTAGGCTATCTGCTCTAGGGCATGTACAAGCCTAGCCAGAGTGTGTTTGGCATTCGCAACCCTGTCAGATTACTACACTGTGTGTGTGAATAGTAGGTCACACAAGATAGCCCATGTACATTTAGGCTAGTGTGCCTCTGTCTAGCAGGGACACAGAAGATATCCCAGGGGTAAACATACGATCACCTATACAGTCATCAAGATGCCTCCAGTAGGTGGCCAGTGGGTGGCTCTGCCTATGTGAAACTGGGATTACATTCTGGAGGGAGTGGAGCCTCTGGGATAAGAATCTGTCCCTCCACAATGTCCTATTAACATCTGTGCTGAGGTATATGTCCCTGGAGTGTGTAGCTCCAAGGGAGTTGGATATCCTGAGGTGGAGCATGTCCAGTAATTCTGGGTTGGGTATATCTGTAAACAACAGGCACACATCATATCTGAGTAGGTGGTAAGCGACTGAGTAGAGCTGGAGTTACTGCATCTGAACTGTGCAGGGCATCTGTGTGAGTCCCTAGATCTGCTTGGTGAGGAACTTCCATGGCCAGTACAGTTGCTGCAGGTGTCGAGTAAGGTACACCTCAAATGTGGCATTGTAACCAAGCATGGATGTGATGAGTATAGGGGCACAATGACCTCACTCGATCTAGATGTGAAACCATATGGGATAAGGTGGCCCACATAGAAGGTGTGTCCAACCACTTTGGCAACGTGAATGTCAAAGGCAACAGTACGAACAAGTCATGTCCCCAAACCCCTAACAACTCCTACCATATGTAATGGAGTACTACCTATGTGGTAATGTGTGGGCATGTTGTTATTCCCAAAGGGGATGACTATGCAACTAATGGCATTTAGCTGTAGGTCATGGCTCAGGCACCAGTCATCCATCTCTGTGAGACCCTGTTTGAGTATGCATGTGGCATCTGGAGAGTTGATCATGGCACCCAGTTTGCAGTCAAGTGCAAACATGTTCAGCCATATTCCCGCTGTGGTAGCCTGTATGTCAGACAAATATATACTGAACAAGAGAGGTCCCAGGACCGAGCCGTGTGGGATGTCACGTGTAACTGGTGTATAGTCAGACATGGCACCTGCAATTCTGACCATGTGGGTGCTATCCTTGATCCAGGTATCAATCCATCGTGTGAGATATGTGTCCATATCGACGTTGGTGAGCCTATGCATAATGGCCCAGTGGGTTATTGTGTTGAAGGGTTTTGCAAGGTTCAGGTAAGCTGTGTGGACAGCCATCCCTATGTTGATGGACCTGTTAGCCATTTAAAGAATACAAACAGGTTCAAGAGGCAAGATCTGCCCCAACAATGCTGAAATGTGTAGGACACAGTGTCCGTAGGTTCCCGATGTCTATGTGTATGAGTCCCATGACAATACACACCATAGCTATGCAGAACAGGCTACTTAGGCTTATAGGGCAATATTGTCTGTGGTCCGTTGTGGCACCAACTCTGTGGACCGGGACCACTGTTGCTGTACGCCATAAGTTGGGTACATATCCTGTGGTGACTCCGATATTGAACAGTGATGTAATGTGAGGGTTACGTCTGTTATGATGCTCGTGTAAGATGCAGGCTGGGACACCATCTGGTCACATTGATACTGTGATGTACGCTCTGGGGGCGGCAGCACTCACCTGTTACTGTGTGATGTCAGAGAGGTTATACTCTGTTGGGATGGATAGTTGCTCCTTAGGGGGGATGGGTGGGAGACATCTGCACTGAACCTGTTTGCCAGGATGTTGGCAATGCCAGTGTGTTCAGGGTAGGTTTAGTCAGTATGCAGTAACTCACAGAATATCAGTGAGTGTCCACCCAGGTTCCTGACATAACTGAAGAAGGCCGTGTGATAGTCCTACATGTCTGTTGCAATTGTCCGGTAGAAGCGGCCCTTAGATAAGTTCATGAGTGATCGTAGCTGTCTGCTAGTACAGATCACAGATGCCTTCCCAGTCTGGGATTGTGCTCTATCATGTAGTAGCTTCCTCCTGACGTTGTACAGCTTATTAATGGCTGGGGTTTACCAGACAGGTCCCCTGCCATTGGAGTAGTGAGTCCTGTTGTTATTTGGGATAGCACAATCCATGCAGTCCACTAGGTGTCCATAGAATGTGTATGTAAAGGATGCAGCAGTGTGAGCCATATTTGCCACTGTCTCAGGGTCTCTGAAGGATACCACCTTGCTGCGGTGAAGTGAGACGTTGGCTCATAAGAAGTTCACCAAGATTACCCAGGATGGGTGTGTGGAGGGTATATGTATGTCCAGTGAGATACATGTATGTTCTGACCTTACCAATGAGGGGTATATCGCTGGTGTGGAACATAGAGTCCCCATGTTGGTGATGATCAGGTCCAATATGTATTCCCCCTTGTGGCTGTGCTGACTGGTTGTGCCATAGCATATGAGTCTACAAATTGTAGCGACTGTTGGGTGAGGGTGTCGGGGCTTGAGTATTATCCCCAGTCAATATTTGTGTATATGAAGTCACACAATATAATGGTGTTTGTGGAGACCTTCATATTCTTCATAGTTCTCACGAAAGCCGAGTGTGGTTCCTAAGTTTGGGAGTGTGTTCTGTAGCAGGCAACAAACTGAAAGGCAGTATTGCACAATGGCGGTTGTATATGTATGGTCTGTGATGCTTTGAGCAGTGCTACTAACCCGGAGGTGTGTGTATCTGTGATGTATATGGATACTCCCCCTAGTTGTGTTGTCTGTTCCAAGGCTTGTTGTCAGACAGCATGGTATGAAACATAACCTGGTAGTGCTGGTGTGCATAAGTGAGCCTGAACCAGGCATCTGTCAGTGCACAGATATCGCTATCCTCCATACTGAGGAGAGTCCTGAGTGGCCGCAATATGAGGTTAACACAACTGTTGTTGAGCAGCATTACCCTTAGTTTCATTTATCCTGTAATGTCTATGGAGGTGGGTTTGTCTTCTGAGCCCTGCATAAAAAAGGCACTATGGTGGTAGCAAGAGCCTTAGCCAGCATTCCAAAGTCCAAGGATGACAGGTACAAGCTGTCCATAGTGAAGCTACGTGGCATGTTGAGCATGTCACCATAGGCTGACAGACACTGTATCCCCTATGAATTAAACAAATTTGTTAGGCAACTGTTAAATGTGATATGTGTGTCCGTATACTGTGACATCATAATTGGTGGGTGTAATATGCTAGACAAGGTCAGGGTCATACTAGCCTGGGCTACATGATCAGAGTGTTCCTCCATGTATCATGTCATGTGGTCCAGGGAGTAACGTTTGAGGTTATACACACCAGCATGCACAATGATGGTGCCAGTCCTGTACTTGCTTTGGAGTGACCTGACTGCCTGTGTTATGCGGCAGATCCTGGCACCCAACAGACAGCCCAAAGTGACTATTCCCTTGTTAGGGCTGGTGAGTGGTACGTCAGTGTGTCTGACAATAAGTGTCACCTATTACAAGTGTATTAGGTGTGTTGTTTGACCTGAATGGCAGTGACTGTGTGGCACACTGGCATTGTGAACTATTTGATATGTGGGTATTGTAGTGGGGTAGCAGGTGTGTTTGTGTCTGCTTTGGAGGTCTCTGCTGCTTAGGTAGAGTACATTTACAGCACCTGAGTATGTCTATGTGTGATAATGTGGATTGAGTGCTGTTGCTAGAGGATATGTGAAACTGATATTGGTGTGTGTGGTTACCTTCACCACCTGATAGACTGTGCCAGTCATGGGTCGAGAGAGTTCAGCACCGTGTATGTCTATATAGGTGCATCTCACACATATATATGAGTTTGTCGGGAGGAGGAGAGAGTTGTCTGTGTACATGAGGCAGATGTGACATTGTGTCAATATCACAATATACACCAGCTGGACTGGAGAGTACACATGAAACTGAACCCTGGACATGCCAGGATATTATCATGACATACTCTGTAGCCTGATCGCAAAGGATCAGTAGGGTGTTAAGCGTGTAAAAGAGTATAACAGGGATTAGTGCTCATGTTCGTTGGTGTTTTGTAAAGCGTAGCTGAGAAGGAGTCCAGACTGAATCATGACACCTCCTTCAGCTATGTCATAAATAGCAATGTACACCCATATATGTCCTGAGTTAGGGCCAGCTGTACCTGAGTGACAATGCTGACATCATGACAAACAGGCCGATATGTACATACCCACCTCCCACTGACAATAGTCCATATCAACATACCAGGAGATATCACATGTAGAATGGATGAGCAGCTACCCCCACTGCCAAAAGCATGGCAGCAAGTGGAATACATTGATTCCCAATATGTGTCATGCACAAACTACAGAACAAACAGATCATGCACCTGAAAAGTCAGCTGAGCCTCACCCCCTACACAGGATGTGGAACCGTTGAATGTGTCACAGCTACATATGGCACTCCCCACAAGTGTTGGTGCACAACACACCATGGGAAGTCAAGTCCAGTACGCCTATGAAGTCTGATCTGCAAGGTCATGGAGTTCATCATGGTTGCAGTCATAAATAGAGCTATTGGAAGCTGACATACACACAACCCTACCAACTGTGGTTTGTTCATGTGCTGATCATGGTTCCCAAACATGCTAGACTGTTTGCAAGGCAGCCGCCCAGGACATACATCAATGAACACATCTACACATGTGTCACATAGACTTTGAATAGCCCTTTATCAACATCCCAGACACATGTAGTATCCACAAAACCAACAAGCTGTGCATAAATATGTGTTGACATATGAGGGAATGTCAATGTGTCCACAGATAGATCACACAAGGTAAGGATTCTGAGGTCTTGTTCAAGCTGTTGACACCTGCTGACCCACATGGACCATTCTTGGAATGGCAGAAAACAAAGTGTACACACATCACCATGTCCAGTCTGATGATGTCACCATCCTATAAATACAGCAGGAGAAGGGAAACCAGCCAGTAAAGCAAATTGCGTGCCGTGTTAATGCGTCTCTCTCTAGTATCATAACATAGTTAAGTAGGGATTTGAATCCTGCAAACAGTGAGTGTGTGTGTGGGGGGGGGGTGTATGTGTGCAGTTTCCTTTGAGAGGTGTCCCCTTTTTGGAGACTGGGAAAATTCACTAAAAGAGGTACATTCCTCTTTGGAAAGTCTGATGATGTCACCATCCTACAAATACAGCAGGAGAAGGGAAACTAGCCAGTAAAGCAAATAGCGCGCCGTGTTAATGCGTCTCTCTCTAGTATCATAGCATAGTTAGATAGTGGTTTGAATCCTGCAAACAGTGAGTGTGTGTGTGTGTGGGGGGGGGAGGGGGTGTATGTGTGTAGTTTCCTTTGAGAGGTGTCTCCTTTCTGGAGACTGGGAAAACTCACTAAAAGAGGTACATTCCTCTTTGGAAAGTCTGATGATGTCACCATCCTACAAATACAGCAGGAGAAGGGATACCAGCCAGTAATGCAAATAGCACGCCATGTTAATGCATCTCCCTGTAGTATCATAACATAGTTAGGTAGGGTTTTGAATCCTGCAAACAGTGAGTGTGTGTGTGTGTGTGTGTGTGTGTGTGTGTGTGTGTGTGTGTGTGTGTGTGGAGGGGGGTGTATGTGTGCAATTGTCTTCGAAAGGAATGCCCTTTTTGGAGACTGGGAAAACACACTAAAAGAGGTACATTCCTCTTTGGAAAGAATGATGATGTCACCATCCTACAAATACAGCCGGAGAAGGGAAAACATCCAATAAAGCAGATAGCATGCCGTGTTAATGCATCGCTCTCTAGTATCATAACATAGCTAGGTAGGGGTTTGAATCTTGTAAATGCTGACTGTGTGTGTGTCACTGTTGGTCAATGCGGTGTGGGTTTTGCTTTTACTATGGTATGACATAGTATGATTACAACAGTAAGTGCATTGCACACATCAGGTATCTGCGTGGCAAATATATATGTGTACATGTCCCCTCAATCAGTACATAGGTGTGAAGCCTGCATACTACATGAATACATTTGTTTTCATTGACAGGTTGTGCTGCTGCTTCTCAGATCGTAGGTCACATATGTATGTATGTGACAAGGCCATCCACTGTCGCGTTTTGTGGCCAAGGTCATCTGTGGCACACACACCCATGACAGTTACTTAAGATTAGTGTGAGTGAGGGTATATGCCTGGGGTATATGTCAGACATGGTCATACACAACAAAGACTGCCAAGAATGGACAGTCTTTATAGGTGTATGACTGCCTTGTGGATATGCATTCAGGCCTCTAATGTCTTATGTGATACACCTTGGGACTCCACAATACCTATGGATATGTGGATACCAAGGGACACATGACATAACATGAGGCTGTATGTACACATTGGTACCCAACATACATGTTGAGGGCTACCACCTGTGTGGTACTGACGGGATAGTATATATAGTACATGAGGATGACTATGCCATAGTTGGCTTACTGCTATACAGCATGTCTCAGACAACAGGTATCTGTCTGTATGATACCCTTGTGTAGGATATGTGTCCCATCCAGGGAATGCATTGTAGGCCAATCCATGCATTTCCAGATTTGGATGGACATATCCCTAGTGGGTCTGCATGTACCTAAGGGGGCTATATGCCAAACAGGTGTGGTCACAGGAATGGGTGGCGGTCATTACCACTGGTTAGTGTTATAGTGTAGCACCGGAAGGATCTAATTGTTACTGGGTTCCCTACTACTGTGTGTCATTTGTCAGGACATCATCCAATGATTGCTTATAGTCATGCTGTTGAGGTTGTGTATACTACCAGACTGCAAATCATTGACAGATATTAACAGTATCACCCACAGCATAGTGTCAACCCATGTCATACACACGTCTGCCCATGTTAGTACATAACTGTAGTAGAATGCATACTGGCCATTGAAAGATACTATGAGATGTTAACAATGTGGACGACAGGGTATGCCACACGTCCCATGTGTCCACTATGCACATACATGCAGACAGTGTGCACCCACCATGTTCACAGATGTACACTTGCTAATCTGTACTGCACACATCACACACGTACTGTCCACTCACTAACACATGCTGGCAACACATTAAACTTCAGCCAAGTGGCACATGGGTAGACAATACATCCTCAGACCTAACAGTGATGTAAACAATGCTACATTGACAATCAGAGCTTTGATGCATAATGTCCGCTCAGATATACCTACAAGGATGTCGTTACACTTCCTTGTTGACAACTTGCTATTATTGCTACACTGCTATAGTGTCACCCTGTGTATCAGCACCATTTTAGCCTGTCCCTCCGTCAATGATGCAGATGACAGGAGGCGACACAGGTATCATCATATGCACAGGGCGTTATGTTGTTTGCCAGAGCCTGACAGTGACCCATCCAATCGACATGTATGTGTGTGTGTGTGTGTGTGTGTGTGTGTGTGTGTGTGTGTGTGTGTGTGTGTGTGTGTGTGTGTGTGTGTGTGTGAGGGACAACAGTACAGCATGGGCCAATGTTGATGTAATGTGTGTGTGTATGTGTGAGCCCTACTTGTTTGGTTAATGTGTGTGTCTGCATGCACACAGCTCCACCATGTGGCTGCCATATATGGTAGTTTGTGGGACAGCCACAGACTGTACCTGCTAGGCTGTACAGATCACTGTCTCTGGCCATGGACACAGTACCTGTGCCTGGCAGGGGTGCTACGGACAGTATCGGGTACCAACCCTGACTGGGTACTGTCATCAGAGGCAGAGGTATGATGACTGGACCCATATCTTTGCTGGGACTGGCCAGAGCCACGTGCACGTGGTCTACTGGGATGGTCAATGGACAGGCCAGCCCAAGCATTGCTGGGGCTGGTACTGCCACTACGGGAGCGCCTGTGAACTGTGTGCTGTCCGCGACCACTGCCAGCTGTTGCTGTTGCTGGCATGCGTCCGCATTGAAATCACAACCATCCCGCATGGTCCTGTCTCATGGAAGACATGTTGTGGTGGGCATCTAATGTCTCCCCCCAATGTCTATCAATGACCTCGGTGTAAGTCCGGATGGCACCGGCAAGGTCACGGATGCTGTCATTGATAGCGGTGTAATGTGCCCTCTGTGCCCTAAGTCCCTGCCTGGTGTACCATTCCATACGTGCCTGAGCCTGCATTACAGCCCGGAACATACTGGTCATCGTAAGACCTGTGAGGGCACGCTTGCCAGGGGCAATACAACCAGTGGTGCTCCCCCCGAGAACCCCTGGACCTCCGCCTATGTGGTACCGTTCCAGGTCTATGGCTATGGCTGCTGTGAGGGGATGCAAGTGCCATGGGTACCACACTCTCCTGGTCAATGCCAACTGTATGCTGTCCCTCGCCTATGGCCATTGGTGGTGAGGGATGTATTGACAGTATGAGTGTGCGCATAGATGGGGTTGAACGCTGTGTACTGTCGATTGGCGGACCAACGACAGACCCTGTCAAATCTTCCTGTGCCAATACACATGTGTCATCATCACCACTATTTGCGGCAGTGGCTTCAGGTTGCCTACTGCTTTTGCCAACCCCTAACTCAGCACCTGTGAGAGGAAGACAGGAAACACACGTTACGGTCTCCACATGAACACATGCACACATGCACACATGAACACATGCACACATGCACACAAGCACACATGCACACATGAACACATGCACACATGAACACATGCACACATGCACACATGCACACATGCACACATGAACACATGCACACATGCACACATGCACACATGAACACCAATACACACCTCACTACAGCACATACACACACATACCAGCAATCCAACACATACTCTATAGTGGGTGAAGGTGGGTGTCAGTATCACAAGGTAGACAGTCACCACACACATGTCAGCAAGCAGAATATGTGTTGCACAAGACCATGCAGTGCAAGTGTAGACGTCCCTATTAAATGGCAGTATACATGGCTTTGATGCAACTGTGTAGTTGTTCAGTGATTGGCTACACCCTGGAACACAATGTGTACATGGACACAACATTGCTGTGCAGGTATTATCAGCTCTGCAATGCCCTGTGCACCATCACTCACAAGTATACATGCCATGGCTGCATGTGTTATCTGTGTGACACATAGATATCCATGTCTGAGTGCAGTGTCTGTGTCCATAGCAGATAATAGTGGGCACGGGTGTAGCACATGCATGCTATGTACACACACGGGATGTGCGGTGCATGTTGATGTGAAGGAATCCCGATGCTCGACATGGCTAGTGTACAGTGGTTATGGTGAGTGTGGGACATATTGCAGATATGTGGGTGCCAGACATGGCATGGCATGCTACATGACTGCAACATTAAACACCACACATACCCAATGAGTGTCAAGTGACCTATACACCCACTAGCATTCCAGGACATATATGTGACACTTTGTGTGGATGGTGACTGCTGTGCATATTGTGTATACTGGCATATGTAAGCACACAGACAACATGCTATGCATATTGTGTATAGGTGCATATGTTTGCACACACACAACACTGAGGTGCAAAGCAATGACTGCTATGAGTAGTACTGTGGTCACTGTAACTGGATGGGGTGTAGTACCCTGTGCCATCATCAACATGCATCTTGTGGTCACTCACAGCTACTAATGTGTGCAAGACCACCTCCTAGCATGCTGTACCTGAACTGCAGTGCCGTGGCTACTTTCACAATTACACAGCCACCTTGTACATGGGTGTGTGAGGTGCCCAATAGGGAGCATTGCCTAACATGACTGTGTCATGTGTTGCAGAGTGTTGCACAGCCCCATGATAGGCCTCTACCCCTGAGATACATCATGTGTGTGTGCATGACATGTGGGATACTGAAGTGTGACCTTACAGCAGGTGTGTGGTAATGCCAAATGTAGCATGTTTTCGTGTACTGCGTATGATAAACGTGTTCTGTTGTGTACAGCTGTAGCAACTATGCATATCCAATGTGCAGTACAGTGTTGCCACAATTGTGTCTGCTGCAATGTGCATTGCATGTGATTGAGGCAGCTACTGACTTTACTGAGATGATTGATGTCTCACAGCAAACATGCACAGCATGCATTATGCGTAGGTGTGTTACGTGTACATGGCCAACACCTCACCTATGACATGCACATTTAATTACCAATATTAAAATGTTAACACACTCACCAGCATGTATTGTCTGCCCTGCTGTCACACCAGAGGGACCTAGAAGAATATGACACAATTTGTCAGTGGCCACAACTGTGGCATTGCTGCTGTGAGTGTGCTAAATGACAGTGGAACAAAAGTCAACAGTCACAGGTGTACGGATACTATTCCAAATATCAGTATTGCACACGTTAGGCAGCACAACTGCTAAACACACAGTACACATCTCACATATGCATATTCTAACAATAAAGGTAACGGTAGTCTACAGCTAGGGTGTATTACCTGCATGCTCCATGTCATCCTGCTGGGTGGCTCTGGCCTCCATGATGACACATGTGTGATGCTGTTGCTGCTGTAGGCCAGGAGCCACCACGCTTAGGAACAGCTCCTCCACTCTGGTGAGGGGGGGATGTATGGCCGCCCCACCACCTGTGGCAAGCTGTTGCCTATGGATATCAGATGCATGCTGCCGGACATGTCTAATTAAATCACTGCAGTGATGGCGTACCTACTCATATGTCCGGTTATGCATGCCTATGTTATTTACCCGGTGAACAAGGTCTTGCCACAGTGCAATGCAGTACAGTCATGCTGGTGCTGGCTGGCCCTGGAAAAAAAGCAGGTTATAGTGCTGCACCAGGCTATTTAGAATTTCCTGCTCCTCCGCAGCTGAATACGATGGGTTACGTTGATGGGCCATAACCCTGGAAGACAATTAAATGATATGTGTGAGCATGTCATCTGGCACACTTAACATTATGAAGTACAGATATCACTTAACTGCCATATATAGCATCTATCTGTCTATCAGATGATACACACATTCACTACCACATATCAGTGCTCAGCCCACAACTGGCTGACAGTGCCTGCAACACTCCATATAACACACCAGTATACAAGAGTAGTCGGCACACTGTTTGGGATACAATGCACAACCTCGCCCCAAGGGTATATATCAGGCTAATGCATGAAGAAATATGTCATCCAATGCAATGAATGTCATGTACATTTACAGTATTACCGGTAAACCACCCTAGACTTTGATGCCACACCCCTACCTAACATATGTACACGGTTGTTAATATAGCTGGAATACTGCTGTAACAGAGTATACATGTTGCTAGGTACACACACATACCCTGTAACACACATGTCATTGCGGGCATGGTACAGACATCATTAAACACACATCAGACATACATACAACACACAGATGTATGCCGACACAGATGAGCATTACCTGTGTACCTTATAGTACTGTGTGCCCCTACTTACAGATACCTATGCCTGTGGTATGTAATCCGTGCAGACTACAGGAAACACACAAGACAGTGTTACCAGTCACTGTGAACATACACCATACTGTGCTGTTTAGGCCTACAGCTTCAGGTAGTGCAACAGTTCATATGTGAGCTGGAGTCACCAGCAGTACCACTTACTGAGCATACATGTATTGCTTCAGCCTACATTGGGACACCACAGTCGTACACAAGGAACTACATCACAACATATGCCATCCTACTATGTCTGCATCCCAATAACTGACACATCTTTCTCCAGCCTCACACCTAGGACACAATCTACCATGACAGACACAACCTCACACTAAGCTATCACACCTTTACAAACCTTGCACACAGTCACTGTCACACTCATTCCGCCTCACATAGCAGGTATTGCACTGAGTACATGTGTGTGTGCATTGTGTCATAGGTAGGTAATACGCTATTGGCCCTAGGGCCTAGAGCAGCCTAGCCATATGCTACCCTGGCCTTTGACACATATGTAATGTGATTTCACTTGCTCCTGTCAACCGGATACAGAGAGGTGACTCCCAGGGCATATTACCTATCTCCAAAACAATCATCAGGGGTATGTATGACATCTGCTAATGAGGAGCCTTGTTTGTTCATGCTGGGTGGTTTAGTCCAGAGTATGGCATATTTGTGGATAGGAACCTGTACCTCCAGCATGTGCTGTTTAGTGAGGTGACAAGGATTAGGGCCCTAGGTCATGTAGCCCGGAGGGATTGTGAGGTGTTGTCATGGTGGTTGGCCAACTGCTGTGGGTGTGACATACCACTGTATGTCCAGCAGTGGTAACCTCTGGGTGGGCGGTATGCAACGCACTCTAGCTGTGGTTTGTGAGTCAGTCTGCATAGGGCATGTGCTTGAGGGCAGTATTACTCTTTGTTAGGTATGTCTGTGGCCTTTCCACTTGCTGTAGTTGTCATGTGAGGTACATACCACATAGGGCATTGTGATGAGTAGAGGGGAACACCAACCTATATTTCCCTAGATGACACACCTTTTGTGATGACATGTACCACATAGACAGATTACATTACTACTGTGGCACTAGGGGAGCCTACTGTCCACCTGTGTCCCATGTACCCTTCTGACACCATCAGTGTTAGGCAGGCTACCACCTATGTGGCAGTTACTGCGTCAAGTGTTTTGGAATGGGGTATGGCACTGCAGTATCAACACTGGTGTTCAGTCCATGCCTTGGACAACAGGCACCTGTTGCAGTACATATGACCCCTTGTCTCCCTCACTCTCTCTCTTATATATATATATATATATATATATATATATATACACACACATATATACACACACACACACATATATATATATATATATATATATATATATATATATATATATATATATATATGCACACATATCTATCCGTATCTATCCATATCTATCCATATCTATCCATATCTATACACATCTATACATATCTATACATATCCATACATATCCATACATATCTATATATATCTATATGTATCTACATATATCCATGTATATCCATATATATCTATATATCTCTATATATCCAGATATATCGATATATATCTATATTTATCCATATATATCCATATATATCTAAATATATCCATATATATCTATATATCTACACACACACACACACACACACACACACACACACATATATATATATATATATACACATGTATATATACACATACATGTAAACATCCATTGCTGTACATATAGCTGCACATACAGGCACATATACTTCCCACCTTTCCTGGTGGGGATGTCAATTATGCAACAGTTGTGAGACATACGGTTATGTAATACTATTGCACAATGTTTTGCAGAATGCATTCTGCTGTCCTCCAGCCGTACAGCTGTTGCAGGCCTCACTGCCTGTAGCTCAGTCGCACAGCATTTAACACCACATGACATATACCGGCACTGCTTGCTTTCTGCAATGCCACACACTAAAACCTACATACATATGTGCACATAGCAGCCTTCAACAACATACTTATGTCCAGCCTTCACTAACAGTTGCAGTATGTCCCTTGCCCTATGCAAATGTGAATGTACATATAGATACGGACTGCTGCCACATATGGATGATTCACAGTATGTAGAGTACCCTTCAGACACATCTTTCGGATGTCAGAAAATACATATCTGTTACATACCTTGCCTTTGTATTCCTCACCTCCATCTGTTGTAGGTGTTGTTTTTTTATTTTTTATTTTTTTTTGTTTTGTTTCCTCTGTGTGTTGCTGTTTGTTTTCAGCATCTGTCTCCTTCTGCCTGTTTGTGTCTGTCTGTCTCTGTCTGTCTCTCTCGCTCGTGTTCTCTCCCTCTCTCCCAGTTGTTGCAATGATATTATTGCATGTGTGGACAGCAGATACAGGCTGCTTTTCTAGGTATCTGCACATGTGCATGTGATGGCCTCTGCACCAATTGGTGCCCACCATTTAGTAATTGCATGCAGCCTGCTGTGTGGTAATTGCAGTTCTCACTGTGATTTCAGGACACTGCTATAAAATGATAGGTTAGGTAGGCGTAGCCCTTTCAGTTTTGCAAGGTGGGGACCATGCTTGTTTGCCGTGGACACTGTTGTCTCAGTCAGAAGGTTGGTATATGTCTCATATCTGAAGCTGGGTTGTAGCCAGTGAAATGCATGTTGTACTGAAACCTGACTGTTGCTTCTTCCAATACACTCTTCTCAGTGAGTAGGTTTACTCACACCTCCTAATGCTAACACTGGATACATGGGAGTATGTACTTTCTTTTTGAATTAGAGAATTAACTGGCATACAACAGTAGCTATTGCAATGTATTCCTATGGCTTTCCTATTTTCCCTTTACATTCACTCATTGTAATGCCTGTTATATTTCTTTCAGCACCAAGTTATTGTATATCTGCTGTGGTGTAGTGGTACTTCATGCAAACTGGTGAATCCAAGGTCCAGGGTTCGAGACTGACAAGGTTTTTTATTTTGCTGCTGAGCAGTACAAGGGCCTTGTCATACAGAGTGACCAAGGCACTTTTAAGCAGTTGTAAGTGGGTTTGCACGGTTTGTGTGATGCTTAGCGATGCTAAGCTAAGCTTAGCTTAGCTTATTTTATTTTAGCAATACTAAGCCAAGCTTGGCTTAGCTTATCATATCTTAGCAATGCTAAGCTAAGCGCACACATGCGCAGACTGGTGCAAACCTGCTTACTACTGTTTGCAAGTGCTCACTCCCTCTAACCCCTGCGCTCATTTCTTTGACAGAAAAGTAAATGGGGAGATAGGAATGTGGTGATAAAGGGTGCACAAACAGGGGAAGACAGTAGGGAAACCAGCTCGGGGTGTACAGGATAGGTGTGGAGAGGGTCCATAGCTGCCCATTTCTTTACCAGCAACAGCTGTGCATATGCAATACATTAGGAGGGATATTTGAAACCTTCCACCCCTGAGAGAGGGGTGAGGACAACTAAGTATGTTGTAGTACCAATTATGAATATCAGGCACATGCACTGTTTGTGAACTGCTACACTGTCGTTAGTACGTTACTCACTTCTGAACAGTTTGTGGTTTGTTTGTGTTGACATTAGCACAGTCTGCTCAGGACAACTGGACATATTTCACTACTGTGTATGCCTACCTACACCCTTGGTTGTGCCTGAGTACACGGGTATATAGTACCTTTGGGTAGGGGTGCAGAAGTGCAGAGTGCATTATTTATTATCGTGTGATGTTTATCTTACTGAACATGCAGAGTTGCTGTGTACCTGTAAGTCTATAAAGACTAGTAGTCTGTCTGAGTAGCTCCCACCTGTGGACATATCCAGATGGTAGACAGAGGTCAGCCTAGTATTCTTTGACTGTGCACCACAGCAGTCTTTTCAGCACCTGAACAATGGCATTGTCACAGGTGGTTGCTAGCAATACATGGCTACATCCTTTGATATTTCTGTGTTGTACTTCTAGATAAGGGCATGCCTGTGGGATTCATTCTACAGCTATTTTCAGTGTGTGTAACAGCAGACAAGCTGATATACCTGTGTGTTTCTGACTCTTCCAGGCCTCAGATACTCTCAGGTATATATTTGAACAGCCTCAGGGAAAGGTACATATAACTGGGATACACCTGTGATATATTTCAGACATTTTGCAGTTCATACTTTGGGGGATTCAGAGCATATGTATTACTACACCTTTTCTGACATGCAAGCAGTGTCTACTCTCACTTATTGACATTTGTCATTAAGTGAGATTCCCCACCTTTCTGCCTACTGTTAGTGCATTTCACAGGGAGTCAGAGGGGCACAGCTAACATTTGTTTACAAATCAGAGTCATCACTGTAGATCAGTCACTGTTGGGAGGTCTCGCCTGTGACCTATGCAAATATGCTAGTGTTTATCCTGCTCTGATACTGTGTGGTGTTTGTAAGGTGCTACTGTAACATTATTCCCTACTAGCATGGCTGATTCTCTTTTCACAGTCATGTCATGCAATTCCACAACACCTGCTGGTTAAGGCCCACAGAACAAGATTTGTGTTATGCCATTCCTATTTTCCCTTTACATTCACTCATGGTAATGCATGATATATTGCTTTCAGCACTAAGTTATTGTATATCTGCTGTGGTGTAGTGGTACTTCATGCAGACTGGTGAGTCCAAGGTTCCTGGTTTGCGACTGACAAGATTTGTTATTTTGCTGCTGAGCAGTACAAGGGCCTTGTCATACAGAGTGACTAAGGCACTTTTAAGCAGTTGTAAGTGGGTTTGCGTGGGTTTGCACGACACTTAGCAATGCTTAGCTAAGCACACACAAGCTCACACTCTCGCAGCCTCGCTAACTACTGCTTAAAAGTGCTTAATCCCACTAACCCCATGTGCTAATTTCTTTGAAAGAAAAGAAAATGGGGAGATAGGAAAGTGGTGAAAAAGGAGGCACAAAGAGGGATAGACAGTAGGGATACCAGCTCGGGATGTGCAGGATGGGTGTAGGAAAGGTCCATAGCTGCCCATTTCTTTACCAGCAACAGCTGTGTATATGTTTTAAATTTGGTGTGAAATTTGAAACCTTCCACCCATGAGAGAGGGGTGAGCACAACAAAATATGTTGTACTGCCAATTAGAATTATCAGTTTACATGTCCAGCGGACATGTGTGCAAATTGGGCAGCTATGTATGGGGCGTAATTTTTTTGTGGGAACAGATTGCCCTTTTTTTTATTTTTTTTCAGGTGAGAGTGGAATGTGAGGTGGAGGATGTAGGTATATTTGGGGAGGTAGGTTGGGGAGGTAAATAGACAAGACAAACAAGACGCATACAGGGGCGGAGTTTGACACATGGGGTGGGTGAACACAATTGATGGGGAAGGATGTTTGGAAATCGCAAGCCCATGAGCCCACAGATAGTAACAGTGGAACTGAGATCCCCACCCATGGGGAGTCACCACTGCACCTTCACAGCCCCGAGGGTGGCTGTGCTGAGGGCTGTGTAGGATGGGCAGGCTTACCCGAGAAACGCACCACTGTCGCCTCGAGCTGGCGTAGGGGATCAGCGACTGAACGCTGGATCTCCCTATGCACCACAGCCCAGACCCTAGCAAGGGTGACAGGTGGCCCTCCTCCGCCCACGCTTGCACGGGGGGGATGAGCCCCATCCCCTTCAGCGCTTCCACCCAAAGGTGGTACAGGACCAATGGAGGAGGGGAGCCCGGGCTGGGCACCAGAGTTGCTGGTGCCAGGTACACTCGCCAACTGAGGAGGGACAGGTGGGTCCACTGGGACCGGACTTCCCATACGTTCTGTGATTAGGTGTGTTTAATTACAACATAAACAACAGCATTCCAGATTAGTTGTAACAGCATGCAGTAATATTCCCATTAATCCAACACACCAAGGTTCCAACAGTTGAACAGCAAGCATAACACATGCATATATTGAACGACAGTGGATATTCCAACAGCATGCAGGGATGTTTGGTAGCAACAGGCCACCATGAACGTGGTGTTTGAACAGGGCACATGCATCAACATCAATGCAAATATGTATAAAACAATAGGACATATGTCCCAACAAATATTTAAGGTTACACATATCCATTGAGGTGTGGAATTGCATGGTTTATGCACATACGGTAGGGTGTAGAAAAAACCTTGGTTAACATCTTATAATGACCTTTTAGTCTACACTACATTCCAGTGACTGCAAGTGTATATCCCCTACCTGTATTATTACACTTGCCACCATACATTAGGTTGTGTCATGGGTTTGGCTAGTTCAGTATATGCCTGACCTATATCTGACATACTAACTGTCCAGGATGCAGATGTTACTGCTACATATTTCTTGTTTGCATTTATATTTCTTTATCTACATATCTGGGATGTTTTCACATGATATTTTCACTTCGATTTGTAAAGAACCCTGCATTTCTTAACACACACTCACATTTCTGGTGAAAAATTACATGCTACATGTGTGCCAGGTTTACTTATTCATGCCAGCCAGTAACTGACTATTGTGGACTGTATATATGTTTCACAGCTACTAGCACTTCCATCACCCACTTTATATGGGACTGCATAACTCTGGGTTGCCAGCACATTTTCAAACAGTACTGTTTGTATAATGCAAGGGTACAACAACATTTCAGACTCTGTGACACAGACACACTATGGGTTTTAGACCTTTATTAATGACATTGCACACTTTTCCACAGGCTCACTCCTTTTTTTGTTTTAACAGTGTTTATGGCAGACATGTTCAAGACATATTATACCTTTATTAATAGGTTAGAACAATCTTTTTTCAGGCTTACTAATTTATGTTATATGACAGTGCCTGCAGAGGTATTATTCCAGACATATGTTACCTTCCTTAATGGGTTACTACACTCTTTTTCTGCCTCTCTGACGTTTTTATCTGGCAGTACATGCAGAGGACTTATTCAGGCAATTCTATGGCTGTTTTATTGGACTACAACACTTTCTTTCATGCTCTCTCCCATATTTTATATAACAATACATGCAGAATAATCTCTAACCTGCCTGGTGGTGCAGCCTTAGCAGCCTATCAGCATAGGCTTGCTGATTCAGAGCACGGTCACCTGCAGCTGTAAAGTAAATGAAGGGATATTGAGACGTAACTATCCGTTATACATACTCCATTATCAGTTCTTACATACTGCATTCCATGGCTACATACTCAGTTGTGGGGCATTCTGCATCCCACGGGCCTCCTGTATCCACTGGTTCAGGTGGTCCTGCTTTCATCTCTTCAGGTCTTCATGGTGGTGACGGACCTGCTCACCAGTCTGAGGAACGCCTGTGGCACTGGTGAGGTCATGAGCTAACTGGTTCCAAGCCTCTGCCTTGTACTCCATCCCTTGGAACTGGCCCTGCAGGAGTCTTGACTCGTGACAGTGGACAAGGAGCCAAACCATGTATTTGGACTCCTCGATGCCCCAACGTTGCACTCGGAAGCGTGAACCCTCTCCTGCACCTGCCATTCTGACTGCAAATGTGAGCTACAATCAGTTATGGTGAGTATTCCCACCTATGGGGCTTAAATATGCCGCATTTCCTGCACTTTTTTGTGATTGGTCGTTTTGCAAAATTCTTGGCTGACTGCAGACCTGCTTAGTAATGGTTAAACTACCATTCGTAAGTATATGAATGTTAATAGTGGCTGCTTCCCCTATGTTGTCATGGCTTAGTGGTTCTGTACTTTGATTATGATGCACAGGGTCCTGGGTTTGAACCTTGTCATTCTTTTATATTAATACTGTCTAGACAGGCTAGGGGGTGTGGCTGCGTTTAAGCAACTTAGCTCTACGTTGCTCCACGGTGCCCTGGTTGGCATGGTGCGCACGTCTGAGCAAACACATTGCACTGGGTAAAGCACTTTTAACCTTTGGGCAACTCTATTGTGCTGGGTAAAGCACTATTAAACTATGGGCAACTCTGTTTAGCTGGGTAAAGTGCTATTACACTATGGGCAACTCTGTTTAGCTGGGTAAAGTGCTATTTCACTATGGGCACCTCTGTTTAGCTGGGTAAAGTGCTATTAAACTATGGGCACCTGTGTTTAGCTATGTAAAGCATTGCTTAACAGCAGGCTATTATATATCTGGGTCCTTTAAAAATATTTAGTTTGTTCACTGATACATTGGCCATGTCACTGCTTTTAATAAAATTTTAATCATATATGTCTGGTATTATTTCAAATACTGATTTAAAACATAAATAAGAAGGGGAGTGGCGGGACTCGAACCGTGAATGCCTTTTCTTTGTGCATTCGCTCTATCATTACGCTATTGTAATTTGGTGCGATTTGCATAAACATTCTTTCTTATGCTCTTCCATGTCAGAATTGCTAACTCTAGCTAAGCAATGGGCACACCCGCGCACAAATGCGCAAATACGGGCAGCTATATCGTGGATTTAAAAAAACATATAGAATTATTTACTTTATATAAGTGTGATGTGGGTTTACAGTGTCAGGGAGTGTGGTGCTGGGTGCAAGTACATTTGAGCGAACTCGCTCTTGTGTGTTGACATTATGCTTTTTAAAACCTTGCAGGGGCGTGCACATTTAGACTGCTCGGCAGTCGGACACGCCCCCTGCTTTCCTACTCAGTCCATGTAAGAGTTACGGTTGAGTCAACATGCCCTCATGAATATTCATGGCACGCTGACGTCAAACCGTTCAACTGCAGCCTCCGAGTAAGACTTATTAAGTCTTACACGGAGGATTAGTGAATCCGGGGGTCTGTTTATTATCCAGTTTTATATAAAAATATTTAAAGTGTCCTTATTCAGTCTACAGTAATTATTTCATATGTGCTAGTAATTGTAATGTGTCCTGTGTTTATACTAAATTTCTATGACTTAATTAGAAACATATTTATAAAAAAAACATGTATTCTTTCTAGCTACACCTGGGGAATATATGCTGGCCTGTTCTTAAGCCATTGTTGAACTTTCCACACTACCAGCTAAGCATTCTACATAATCTGCTCATGCTGCATTATATTATATTACATTATATTATATCACATTATATTATATTATTCAGTTAATATATAAAACATAATTACAGGTTATATGGAATTGCAAATGAGCTGAGTTTGATTAGCATAGTGAAACACATGTCAGGAGTTTTTGTATTTAAAATTATGCACGATCTCCTTGAAGACAATTCTCTCAATATTTTATTAGTGGGGCAAATAGTAAAACAAGTTAGCCAAGAATACTGTATGAAAATTACAATCTTTTAGAAAAAAAATAAAACTACTAAATCTATTTTATATAAAAGTCTTCATTTTAACAAGAGAAACATCTTTTGCTGTATATTTAAAATTGAGTTTCACACTTTTTTAAAAAGTGATTCCAGCTGTTGGTTCTACTATAAGCTCTAGAATATCAAGTTCTCGAAAACCCCTGTCTGAAAGCCAAGGACTCAAGCCTCTTGTAGTTATACAAGCTGCTGCTCATGCTCAAACTTGAGTATGAGTTTTTTCAAGCAGCAGCTAAACGCATTATTTAAGTTTGAGTGTGGTAAGCTAGATAACAACTGTAGGGAAGGACTGGGAGGGAATTGGAGTGAAGATTAGGACAGCAATCAGGAAGTGGATTAAGATTTGAGTTGCAGGAGGAGATATCAAGGTTAGGGGGGCTAAGGACAATTGTAGAATTAGGGAGCAGGAAAGGAGTTTTAGGGTTAGGGAGCAAGCTATGAGTTTGCTGCTAGGGAGCAGCAGGGGGGTTAGGTTTAGGGAATAGGAAGATAGTTTATGGTTATATAGTAATTAAGGAATTTAGGTTTAGGGGTTGGAGTTTTAGGTTCAGATAATAGTTGGAGATTTTAGGTTGGGGGGAGTAGAGTTTAGGGTTAGGAAGTGAAGACTTTGGTTAGGAATGGGTTGAGTTTTAGAATTAGTCTTAGAGTTCTGGTAGGATTGTACATTTGAACTGTGTTGAGTGCTGGGAAGGCTAAGTAGTTAGCTAAGATTAAGCTAGTGTAAGTAAGTGCACTTGCATTTTCAAACAAGTGGCAGTGAACAAGCGGCTTGTGAGCTATTAGTATGCAATCAATTATGGAAGACCATAGTTATGTGTGAATTTTGTTATTCATATTTTTATCTGTTTATTCCTTGATGTCCTGTAAACATGTTATGGCCAGTGGTAATCTAATTATAAAATAAAATAAGTGAAATATAATAAATTGAAATGAAATGCAATTAATGAGAATTTGCATGTCCTAGGCAAAACAAAAGACTTCAAGATTTTCAAATATTTTATGATCTACTTCCTAAATAAGTTTATTGGTAATTTGCCTGTGCTTCATGATAGGTGATTCCATATAAGAAAGGCCACAAGATCAGGAGATACCACCTGAACTTACTTTGACTCACTTTCAGTGCACAATGTTTATTCATCTTTTAGAATATGGAGAATTAAACTTTAGTAGCTTAAAAGTGAAAATCAATGTAACTTGTTAAAAGTAATGAAAATCATTTATATAAGAGCCAAAATAAATGTGTTTATTGGCTAGACAGGAGCTGTCAAACATTATGTGCATGTTGTCTGTGTAGATATCCAAAGAACGCAGATGTAAATGTTAATAGAAGTCCTGGTGCTATATCACTATCCCAACATAAATATTTCTGTGACTATTCAATGACAAATATGTTTCACCAAGGCAGCTTTCCAGTCTAAAATAATACCACTGAATAATGTCTGCAGTCTACTCTACTCTTGGAAAAATATAGCCTACCAGTACCTTAAAATGTCTCTAATGGGCTAATGAAACATCTTTGTGTATTTCTTCTAATCATCTTTGCTAGGCTATGCTCAGCCTCATACCACTCCTCTACCCTACTACAATTCCCACCCACCCCTCCTACAATACATTTATAGAACTCAGTATTCCACTCACATTCTCACTCCACAACAGTAACAAGTTTCCTCTCCACCTATAGGACTTGTCAGGTGACCTACACATAAACACCACCCATTAATCACAAAAGCCCCTCCTTGTTCCCTCTTCAGCAACCACTAGCAAACTCAGCCTTACAAACACACCACGACCATCATACCTTCTCCCATTCCCAGTTCCAATTACTTCCCCTGAGAACCCCATCTTACTTTCTAGTTCATCTTACTATTACCTGGTCCCATTTTCTCCATACTCACCTTAACACTCCCTTCATCCCACAGTAAGACAGACTTCTTTAAACTGAATACCCATCCCACTCTTCAGCACATCTTACTTCTAACTACTACTACATCTCACTCTTAATACAACTTATTCTAACATATCTCTACATTCCTCTAAGATGTTTTCCTTCAACACGCCCTCTTACCACTACTTAGCTTCTCCTATTATTATGCCATACAAGGTGTGAACTTAAACTATGATGTTTAATACTCCACCCAAAATACTACATCTAGGCGTTAACATAAACAAGCTAGTACTATCCCTAGCCTTGTATATACTAGCATATAACAGAGCATACCACTGTGAAATACATCATGATACTGCCACTACTTTTAGTACCACCCTCCACACTACAACTGATCTCATCAAAAACTACACAAATGGGGCATGGCCAAGGAAGCCAAGCAGATAACAGCACACTTTTACTCATCTGCCTTAAGAGATTTTTTTCTGACAGGATTTCTGCATTTGAATTTAAAAAACTCTGAAGAATTTTCTCTTTGATAATCATCTTAATACTGTGGGAATAGTATTGCGATGAATTTTCAATTTTAGAACTCTTTTCTGGAGAAAATTCCTGTCAGAAGTTTTACAGCTTGTCACATATCAGAACAGACATGAGTCACTCTAAGGCTTCTCTCTAAGACAATTCTATGAAGAAGGAACTACAAACAAGTATTGCCAACACTCAAGATCTCTCCATAAAAATGGATGATTCAGAAAATAATTACGGAGAGTATGAAAAAAGAAAGCAAGAAACAGATGGATGTACTGAAAGAAATTATTTCAAAACATTCTGATCAAATAGCAGCAATAGAAGAGTCTGCCAATGAGATAGATGGAAGACAAACAGAAAATGAAAATCAGATAGACCTCCCATTAAAACAAAACATGTTACTAGAAAAAGTGGAAGACCTGCAATGTAGATTAAGAAGGAATAACATTAGAATTTATGGAATCCCAGAAAAAATAACATGAAATAACATGATTCCATTTTTGAAAGACTAGGTTTCGAAGGCACTACATCTTCCTGAAGCCCTATCATTAGGAATCGAGAGAGACCACAGATATTTATCACATATATCTCTCAAAAAAATCCATCATCTGCAAGAACCATCATAGTGAAATTCCTGTCAACACAAGATAAAGATCTAATACTGAAAACAGTGTGGTTGGGAAATCCAGCACAAATTAATGGGAAGAGCATCAGGTTTGATAATAGTTACACGTCTACTGTGATAACTAAAAGAAAAGCCTGTGTTCCACTTAAGAACTTTAAAAAAGCTGGCATCAGAGCACAGATCCTATTTCCTGCCAGAATCAAAATTACTCTCCCTGATGGACAAATCTTCAATAACCTTGAAGAAGCAACAGACTTTGTTAAGAAAAGTAATTCACTAGGCAAAGTTGAAGATATGGATCTCTCTTTAGCCAGCTTGAAAAGACAAGCTGCTAAGGGTACTATAACTTCCAGTGATAAATCAAGTAAGGAACTCAGAGACAAGTAATCTGTCCATTTTACATATATAACAGCTTCTGACAAGGACATTCTCTTCAATACATATGTGATAAATGCTACATTAAGGTATGACATCTCCATATTTCAATATATATATATATATATATATATATATATATATATATATATATATATATATATATATATACATTTTCTTTCTCTTCTCTCTATTTCTTTCTTCCTCTCAAACTCATTTACCATCTTTCTTTACCACATGTTTCTTCTCCTTTCTCCTCTTTCATTTCTTTTACCTAAATGGTACTATATGTTGATGTAAAGTATCTCAGAATAAATAGTGGCGGCAATGATTGAGAGGGCTAGGTTGCAACCTATTAAGTGATGGGGACACCCTATACTATTGTGGTAGACTCTTCTTTTCTATTTATTTATTTATTTTATGTATGAAACATTGGTAGGGGATTAGGAGTTTTATGTCGCATGCTTTATGTAGTCTGAGTGGGGAGCTCTGTCAAACCGTAGCTTTATGTGTAATACTGTGTCATTTTTTTTGATTGGTCATTTCATTGTTGTACACTATTAGATGTATCCTCCTAACTGCAATCCTGTGTTTGTCTGATTAGTTTTCCTAAATAATATAAGTAACTGCCAATATTCATATATGTTGCCTTGTAATAAAATTTAAAAAGCATGCAACACCCCTCCTGGCTTCATATATGTTGCTTATAGATCTTCAGGTAACTAAAGTAGCAGTCAGCATCCATTTGTTTTGCAGTGTAGTCTGCCACCAGTTGGAAAGCTGAAAGAGTTAAAATCTGTGAGCCTGCTATAGTGGGGTTGCAGTGGCAGGGTTGTAATGTTGGGAGTGCACTGTGGAATACATTTGGTCTGTCTTCAAGGCAGGTCCTGGATGCAGACATTGCTTTGTTTCGGTGGTGGGAGCTGGATGAGGAGAAGACCAAATAACCAAAAATATACCAAGTATACGCTAAAAAGGACCATAGCTCACTGCAAATGCTTACTTTCAAAAATCACTTTTAATAGAAAACAAAAATGAACCCCTGAGTGTTAAAACTATTTTACACACATATTAAGCGCTTTCATCTGCTAACTACAGACTTCATCAGAACAGTGAAATGTGTGTAGCTCCCCCCATATAATACATTTCTAAAAAAGTCAAGATCCAGTGGGAATGTTCAATCAATTAACATTCTCATGAATAAAACATAACCTTATGAATATTCATTAATTCTGCTCATTCAACCTGCACAGTTTTGTATTACACCCTGTAACTAGTTTCTAAGTATACCTGTAAGAAAATCACATGTGCTTATGCATATCACATTTAGGTATAAAAACACATTATATAACTTATGGAAATGTTAATTTGCTCTGTGGTAAAAAATGTACTTCTTTAGAACACAATACTACACTTTTGTTATATAGTATGAGAGCACATTTGTAAAAAAGCATTTGTAGTTTTAGTTAGCATAGTAGTTTTGGTGCCATGGACTCACTGGATGAAATTCCTTCTATGTTCTCCCCAGTTGGAAGAGACAATATCCACCGGTTACAATGTGAGGTGGATATCCTGAAGGGAGAACTAACAAGGCTGACAGAGGTGTTCACTCAACCAAACTTACACAATGACAACCAACCCTGCTTGATGATATCATCAAGGAACTTAGAGGAAGGGAGAGGTGAGAATCACAGGCCTAGAGACAGAACAAGCCATGGAAGTAATGGAAGCCAGCATAGCAGTGGAAATGGCCCCTCTTATGGGGTTGCAGCTGGCCAGGAAGTGGTGTTGGAGGGCATTGTAAATGAAAAACACACAGGCCACAACTCGGAGGATGTTTATGAAGCTGCAGAGCTAAGCCAAAGAGAGCGGCCCCTACTAGGACTTATTCAACAGTTGCACAACTCCAGAACTTAGGTACTGTGAATTACTCAACTTTTAAGAGTAATGGTAAACAGCAGGCAACTGCTAGTAAAAGAAATATTAACATATTATGTGGTGCAGGGTTGGAATCATACTTAGGGCAACAGTTTACTTTTAACAAAGAGAAACTGAGACCTACGGACAATTGTGCTGACAAACATCAAGAAAGTGATGAATAAACTTTGAAAGACTTGATATATGACTTTGGGAAACAGCTGAGGGTTATTCGAGGGTTACAAATGGATAATGCATACTTGAGTAGATGCCTTGAGTTAAAAATTGTGCCTATGGAGATCCGATTTTTCAAGATACCAATGGAAATGGAATTAAATGCAGAAAATAAAAAACAATGTAATTTGTTGTTTGACAGGTTTGGTTTTAAATTTATGGAGTTTTTAATTAAATGTAATGACAACAAGCTATGTCATCTGTTAAAGGAAGTTGAACAACTGAATGAAAAAATACAGAATGATATGTTATTTAATCAGTGGGAAAAATTATATGTGAAGCAATATGACTTTGTAGATGACAAGAGTAAGAAAATATTTAACAAGAAGTGTTGCAAATTACAAAGAGATATTGAACAGTATAATAAACAAATGGCTTATACATGGAAGAAGGAAGACAGAGCACATAACAGTACTTATGGTAGAGGTAGGAAATATTACCCATACATGGATAGAAATTAAAAGAGAACACATTACAATGGTGAGAAAGTTTTTTTTAGGCAGGAATCAACAATGGACAAGGGAGCACAGGGATGCAGGGGGAGGGTCAGAAACGGGGGTGCATTATTATCAGGGGAAGGAAGGATGGCGAAACGAGGCAACAAAGTGGAGATAAAGCAGCACAATGCTGTACAATTCAGTATGGGGCAATTTAATTTATACAATTACACACAAACAAAGCTTGAGAAAACACATTTCATGTTGTTTACAAAAGGCATGAAATATGTCCCTTATGAAAAATTCAGTGTAGTAGATACCTTACTGGAGTTTAAATTGTACTTGAGGAAATTAAATTTGGCCATACACTTTCAGGACAACCAAAGAAGTGTACAGGAGAATGGATTTAAGAAAAAAAGTAAATATACGCCCCCTTTACATCCTATATTGGTTAAATATGAGAGGTTAGTTACAGAGGAAATCTATAAGCTACAAGAGAAGTGTATGAAAGGAAAGAGACAATATAATTTAAGTAGGGAGGAAAACAAATTATTAAATGAAATATGTTATGAGGCTGACATTCGAGTTATGAAACTGGATAAGGGGGGGGGGGGGCATAGTACTAGTAGAAACACAGGATTATAACAACAAAATATTTGAAATACTACATAATGATAGCAAATATATGGTATCTTCTATCAATGAACATTGGACATAAAAGGATGGATTTATATCTGGAGGAGTTCCTTTTGGACAACAGGATAGGGTTCTACCTGACTTGAAGACCGACATGAAGATCGAAATCGAAGAAGACCGGCGTAATCGAGTGGCAGAACATCGACAATGCAGAAGACCGACACGACGGATGACAACACCAACGCCGAGGATGCCGACATGGGGAAAGGCTGTGTGAGTATCTTGGTAGTGGCGGACGTTAGGGTCACGAGCAGGTAAGTGTGGAGATTGACGGTCTGTGGGGATAGGGGTGGGTTAAGTGAGTTAGGGTTAGGGAGGCGGGGGGGGGGTTAAGTGAGTTAGGGTTAGGGAGGCGATAGGTGGGTTAAGTGAGTTAGGGTTAGGGGCGGACCTTAGGGTTAGGGTAAGGTTTAGTGTGGGCTTGTAAGGATTTTGGTGTGCTTGTGTTGTGTGTGTGGTTTGTGGAATGGGGATGTGTTTTGTTTTTAATTGTTATTGTGGTGTGTGCAGTGTATGGGGTTTCGTGTTTGTGTACCGTCGGTTATGTGTGGTTTCGTGTTTATGGACTGTCGAATATGTGGTGTCGGTGATGTGGTTGTCGGTGTTGTGTGGTTTCGACTATGTCAGGTAGAACCCAGGATAGATATGAATTTGTACAATTTTTTGAGAGTGGAACACCCAGTACTTGCCACCATAGTAGGGATCCCAAAGATCCATAAAAGTATTGAAGATTCCCCTTATAGGCCCATTATTTCTGATAGTAGGTCTAAGACATTAAGTAATGGATGGTTAAAATCAATATATGATAGAGTGCATCATATAATGAAAGACTCATGGAACATTTTGGGAAGGTTAAAACCAGAAATTTGGAAAGAAAGGTTAGTGTTTGTAACCACTGATGTGGTGGATTTGTTCTCCTGCATCCCAAAGGAAGAAGGATTAGAAAGGTTTAGTAACAGTATTCAGAAGTACATGAACTTTGAGTGGGAAAAGACAAGTTTAATTTGTGAGTTTATGTCTGTTGTACTGGATTTTAATTACATCTGGTTCGAGGGTGAATACTATAGACAAAAATGATGTTACTGGATTGGGAAAGTGAACATATTTTGGATAGTCAATTTGCTAGTAAGTGTATATGTTACACTAGGTTTTTGGATGATATTTTTATTTTATGGGATGGTACAAGTGAAATAGACGCATTTGTGAATTATTTGAATGACATCAGTAGTTATTTAAAATTCACCCATAGTAGTAGCACAACAGGGATAGCATATTTAGACACCTTTGTTTCGAATGGGACAGCAAGATTTAAATCCAGAATATATAGAAAAGAAATCTTTAGTAACTCATATTTAGAATAGACTAGTTTTCACCGAGCAAGTCAAAAAAAGAGCATCATTAACGGTCAGTGCATAAGAGCTGTGAGAATGACATCAGATTTCAATGAAATGAAGAAAGAGTTAGAATATATAGGAACATTATTTGGAGAAAGGGGTTACCCCAGATATTTAATAGATTATGTCACTCAATATGTACTGAGAGAATGGGGGAAAAATACAAAGCACTTCTTGGTATTGGGTTGGAGAAAAACAGGGGAGAACATGAGAATGAAAATGAAAATTCTTACCATAGGGGTTGTGTAGGGGAGTGCAGTCCATATGCTGAGGAGATAGAGAAAATAATGAGACAAAATTGGAACATTCTCAGAAGTGACAACTTGGTTTACAGTAAAGTGGGTACAGAGCCTATGTATGTTTACAAGACTGGGTCTAACCTAAAGAATAGGTTTGAGAGGGTGAAAGGTAGAATTAAGGGTGACACTGGAGATGGGTACACCAAAAAATTTGGGCAGTGTCAGCAGTGTAGGGAGATTATTGAAGAGAAATTAATTGCAATAGGGGATGTCAACCACACTAGAGTAAGGTTTAAGAAAGGGAGTTGTTTATCCCAACATGTCATATACTTGGCCAAGTGAATGGCATGTCTGTGTTATTATGTGGGGAGGATGGACAGACAATCGAGGAACATGATATATGATCATACTTACTGTATAAGGAAAAAAGATAAAAACAATAATTTGTGTAGACACATACTGTATTGCCTTTCTATATTTTGAATACTGTAGTTTGTTTTCTTTACCTTGTGTTTTGCTTGCATTCTGTTTTAACAGCATATTAAAACTTCAAAAGAGACCACAGCTCTCTCTGTTCTGAGTCAGGCAGACTTTTTTCCCGCCCTCCCACACATTTAAGTTGTTTTGTTAAATACCACTGTCTTTCTAGTTGCCCGCCTCTTATGTTAATCGGACCATATATCTCATTTCTCTCTACTTTCACTGGCTTATGTGAGTAATCACAAAATCATCACTTTTGAAATCCCACCCCTTCAATTATTTAAATTTATTGGCCATCCTACTGTATTTCATAGTACCAAAATACAAAAGTGACCACCCCTTTCAGTCCATCTTGCTGTTTTAAAAATAGTAACTCTCCACTAAACCTTAACTTTTTAAACAGGTAAAACTCAAGTTACCTACTTTCACATCTAACTTCTCTAGTGCAGACTGCAGAGTGCATTCTTTTCAATCTTACCTTTAAGCATCCCTGTGACTAGCACTTTCTCTAATACCTGCTGGAAAGCACTAGGAAGCCTTAAACTCATACAAACACTGAACTCTCCTTGTTAACAAGGAGAAATTAATAGTAGGCACTAAACAGCCTATAATTGCAAAGTACCTTGCTAAGGAAACAGCTCCTATACTTTACAAAGAAAAAAAAAAGCCCCAAACCAGGCATGTCCAAGGGTCAGCTTCCGGTGTTTTCTCCTGTCCACCTGGTGAATCTGGGCATACTGGGGCAATGCAGCAATTGCCTCATGTACACAGACAACCCTCTCCTCCTACCACCCAACACTACAACCTGTGAGATATGCACTTACATAGCCAAAATGGAAGTAAAGCTCTCTCCACCCAAGATTGTGCTAAACAGTCAAGAGGAGAAGGTTAACACCCACACTACACCTCAAGCAACACATAGCCCTTCTAAACCCACACCACCAACACCCACATATAGCAACACTAAATCCACATATGCAGAGGCCCTTAACTGTAACCTGCCCAAGCAACAAAGACCTCTGAAGCTGAAACGCAAACAAACACCAATCGCAACCAATGTGTCACATACTTCACAACACCAGTGTGCCACCCAGCAACAGCCCCTAAGGCAAGACAATTTACCTAACACTTTAGTCATAGGTGACTCTATAGTCCGGCACACTGATGTCCCTCTCACCAGGTTGAATAAGGAGAAAATTACAGTCAGCTGCCTGTCGGGTGCCAGGATCCACCACATAACGCATGCACTCAAGTCACTCCGCAACAAGTACAAATATGACTCTGTCATTGTCCATGTTGGAGTGAATGACTTGAGACGTACCTCCCTGGACTATATGAAAAGAGACATGGAAGAGCTCTCGGATCATGTGGCCCAGGCAGGTATGACCCTAGTCCTGAGTAGCATCCTGCCTTCGCCCAGAATGATACCACAATATAAGGATAAAATGATTGACTTCAACAATTGGCTAAGCTTATGGTGTCATTCAAAGGGGATCCAGTATCTGTCTGCCTGGGATGACATGATTGACAGACCACGATGCTTTGCCAGAGATGGTCTGCACCTGTCGCCCCTGGGATTCAGGTTACTGGCTAAGGCTCTTGCCACCCCTATAGTGCCTTTTTTAAGCAAACTTCAAAGGACAAAACCACCACCATAATAGGTACAAGCATGCAAAATCTGAAGGTAATGCTACTCAATGCTAGAAGTCTAAACCTCAAAATGCACTCTCTCGAGGCACTCCTAAAAATGGAGAACATCGATATCTGTGCAGTAACTGAGACCTGGTTCAAGGCTCCAGAGAGCACCCCTGCAATACCAGGCTACAACTCTTACCACACATTTCGGCCACCAAACCAGGACCGAAACACTAAAGGTGGAGGAGTGTCAATATTCACCAAGGATATTCACACCATCAGGCTAGTTGGCCAACACAATGTGTCTGAAATTCTCCAAGTGCAACTAACACTAGGTAAGACTGCAATCCAAATTGTAGCTTGCTACAGATCCCCACCATACCCCAAGATTCTCACTACACCTTTCTAAACATACTGGAAAATATTAAGATAGAACCAAACACCCTAATACTGGGTGATTTTAACTACCCTGCCATTAACTGGGACAACTACTCATGTCCCAACACCTTTCTATAGCGGTTCTTGGAATTCATAAATTCCAACGCCCTGGATCAACTAATCCATAGTTCCACCAGGGGCTCCAATATCCTAGACCTGGTCATTACCAACATGGGAAATCAATGCTCCATACCTATGGTCACCCCCTCGTTAGTCAGGTCTGACCATAAGCTAATCACCCTTAACATCCACATCCCACCCCCACCCCCCCCTAAAGAAAACACCACAAAAAAAAATCTCCAAAACCAACTTCATGCTACTCCAGTCAGAAGAGGCAAACATCATGACACCCATGCAGACGGGAACTGAAAGTTCAACTGCTGAATCCTACACTAAGGCACTGTACGAGCACATCCACTCATGCATGAATCGTGCCATCCCAAATAGAACCAAAATGCTCTCATCCAAAAAAAGGAAGCCAATCTGGTGGTCCCCTGCCATAAACAAACTTTACAACAAAAGGAAGAAACTTTTGCAGAAAAGAGGAAAATCCCAGGATGCAAAAAACTCCCTTACTAGCCTCAGTAAGAAACTGAGATGCCTCATAAAATCTTCCAAAGCTAGTTACGAAAATAAAATTGCCAAAGATTCCAAAGACAACCACAAAACATTCTATAATTATGTCAAGAATCTAAATGGCAATGCTCAGATCTGCTCTGAGCTAAAACAGAATGGCATTAAATATACTGATCTGAAGGATATTGCCAATATCCTGGCAGATCGATTCAGTGCCAACTTCACCCCACTCTCACCCCCTAAATGGCCCATCTCAATACCGGAAGATTGCCAAATTCCAGTAATAACGGCCACACAGGTACAAAACGCACTCTCTAAAGCCAAGAATACAGCATCCATGGGACCAGATGACATCCCGGGCTGTGTACTACATGAACTACAATATGAACTGGCACCTCACCTAAGTGTCATGTTTAATCATAGCCTCACCTCAGGTTTCGTGCCCACTGAGTGGCAGAGCTACAGTTATCCCAATCCACAAGGGGATCCACCTTGGATCCCAGAAACTACCGTCCCATCAGTCTGACAAGCCTTATCTGCAAGGCCATGGAGTGTATTATCATGGAACTTATAAACAAAGACATTGGCAACCTTCAAACACTGGACCCCACCCAGTTTGGGTTTGTGAAGGGCCGATCTTGTCTCCTGAACCTGATTGACTTCTTTGAATCAGTCTCCAGAGCCATGGACAAGGGTAAGGTGGTCCACACAGCCTATCTAGACCTTGCCAAGGCCTTTGACACCATCCCCCACTCTGGAATCATAGATAAACTTACTAAGTTGGGCATTAATCCCTATGTCACCCAATGGGTTGCTAAATGGCTTACTGATAGAACCTACACTGTAAAAGTAGCCGACTCCAAATCCAGCTCCAGACAAGTGACAAGTGGAGTACCTCAGGGTTCAGTCCTGAGGCCGCTCTTGTTTAGCATCTACTTCTCTGAAGTACAGGTCAACACTAAGGGACTCTGGCTGACAAAGTTTGCAGATGACTGCAAACTGGGAGCCATTATTGAATCCCCAAATGATGTGGATACTCTACATAAGGGCCTTACAGAAACAGATGCTTGGTGCCAGAGCCATGGGCTCAAGCTCAATGCCAAGAAATGTATTGTTATCCCCTTTGGGAAAAAACATGTATCCATGAATTACCATATAGGTGGCAGTATACTAAACACAGAAAGTGTGATAAGAGACTTAGGGACACAGGTGGACAGTGGTCTCACCTTCGATAACCACATCGCCACAACAGTCAGGAAATACTTCTATGTGGCACACCTCATCACGAAGGGATTTTCATCCAGAAAAAAGGAGGTCATTGTCCCACTGTACTCATCCCTCATTAGACCCATTATAGAATACAACGCCCCATTTGGTATGTACCTCTCAAGACATCTGCAACAACTGGAAAGGCCTCAGAAATACCTCACTAAAAGAATCACAGGCCTAAAGCAGATGCCCTACGCTGACCGCCTTGAAAAACTCCAGCTATACTCTGTCGCATATCGTCTACTCAGAGGCGATCTCTGCTTAACATACAAGGCCATGTCAAACCCAGAGCTGTTGGACATGCTACACTTAAAGAAATCCCAATCCCTCAGAGCTACACGCTCCAGGGATCTAAACCTTGTCATCACAATAAACAAAACATGTTGGAGGGATAGGTTCCTGACCCAGAGACTCCCCAGACTCTGGAATAGATTGCCCATACATGTCAAGCAGAGTGCCTCTTTGGACCTCTTCAAGAGGAACCTTGACGATTGGATGGGAGAAAGGAAATTCACCCCAGGGATCACGTCAGTCGCCCTGCTAGACAGGGGTCCAGGAAAGTAAATAATGTGGGAAGAAATAGCCAGGGAATTGTTATAGCTAGGCTTGTATAGGCCCTAGGGCTGATAGCCTAGTACCAACCTATGAACCTATGAACCAACCTATGAACCTATGCAAAGCATGTGTTCACATTTGGGATTTTAGAACAGGTAAAGGTGGATTTAAGGGGGAATGTTAAGGTCAAATTAGCAGAAAAAGAGATCAAATGGCAACTCAGGTTAAATGCAACCAAAGAACCTGGTTTGAATGACAATATTCCCACTAAACCAATCGTGGATGCAAGGATATGAATGACATGTTGTAGTAGGGTATGTATGCATAGAATAAAGTCAGAAACAAATGAACAGAAAAATAGAAAAAGAAAGCTGGTACAATAAGAAAGGAGACAACATGTCAGGATACAATGTTTAAATAACCAAGTGCAATGCTGAGTGTTAAAGATGTGTATATTTTTTTAACACAGCACAAATGAGCATTTTTATATGTCATATATGTTTTTTTTGTTTGTTTTCGTTTGTTTTTTTTACAAATGTGTTCTCATACTACATAACAAAAGTGTAGTATTGTGTTCTTAAAGAAGTACATTTTTTACCACAGAGCAGATTAACATTTCCATATGTTATATAATGTATTTTTATACCTAAATGTGATATACATAACCACATGTGATTGTCTTGTAGGCATACTTAGAAACTGTATCGTTACAGGGTGTAACACAAAACTGTGCAGGTTGAATGAGCAGAATTAATAAATATTCATAAGGTTATGTTTTATTCATGAGAAGGTTAATTGATTGAACATTCCCATTGGATCGTGACTTTTTTTAAAATGTATTATATGGGGGGAGCTACACGCATTTCACTGTTCTGATGAAGTCTGCAGTTAGCAGATGAAAGCATTTAATCTGTGTGTAAAATACTTTTAACCCTCGGGGGTTCGTTTTTATTTGTTTTCTATTAAAAGTAATTTTTTGAAAGTAAGCATTTGCAGTGAGCTACTGTCCTTTTTAGCATATACTTGGTATATTTCTGTTCTGACAACGCTAGAAGATTTATATGATTCAAAACACTTTCTAATCTTTTTTTTCTTATGTACCTTTCTCCCTGGTGGTCGAGTGTTTTGTGATGTCCATTGTATGAGTGGCAATTCAGCAAATACTCTAAACTTCTTGTTTTGCTGCTAGAACTCTTCAAAAGCTTCACCTCCCAAATTATTTTTGAATAATGAGCAGAAATCGTTGTTTGACGCTGAAAATGGCTCTGTGGCACCGCGTTCTGATGTGCTGCATGACCTTTGAAATTCCAGCTCAGTTTGATGAGCTAAAACATGGACAGCAGTAGAAACGATTTCTGTAACATCATTTTAAAGCAAGAAATTAATAAGACTCTTCAACTTATGAAAGCTAACATGTTTATACAACTGTTATTCTTTAACAATATTATGTTAAAGGCTTTGGCTGTAAAAAATTGAGAGATATTTGAAATATGCAGTTAGAGTGTTTACAGATGCTTGCTGGGTTTACAAGAAATATTATGGATGTGAACAACATGGAAGGAGAGCCAGTGCCAGATATTGGTCACTAAATAGCCTTTGTACAGCAGATTCCGCTGTAAAGTTTACTGCCACATATAATGTTTTTTGTAAATAGTTTGCTTCATTAACAAATGTTTCATTACTTTCCTTCAGGTTTAAGTAAACACAACCCTTTTCTGGATTTTAATGAGATAACTTCTACATCCATTTGAAAACAACTTAATCACCACACTAGCTTAAAATCACCTGTAACTCACTGGTATCATACAGTACACAGTATTATTTCTCGTTCTACAGTACTTGGTCTCAGTTGGCTGTCTGTATGATACTGATCTCATAGCTGAATGTTAGTCTCTGGGACTGTAACAAGATGTGATACCAGTAAAGAAGGGAGCCCTGAACTGTTACAGTTATGATCTAAACATTAGAAACTATTAAAAGATATACATATTATGAATGATTCCCTTAGTCAGTTATACATATGTAAAACACGTTCCTCTATAAGTAGCTGATCAGTACAAGCACAGGTAGTTTCACCATGTTTAGTTTCATATTCCTGCATATCTTTAAAAGATGCATAAAAAGTTGTCTGTGAATGTTACACTATATGCTATTGGAAAATACATTTTAATTTGTTTGAGTTTGAGAAATGACATGTTTTGTCATTTGTAGGTTGATCTGCAGCTCTGACTCACCTAAACACTGTCTAAGTAAAATAACTTAACTAAGAGGGTATAATTCTGGCATATGGTCTTTACAAATGAAATAATGTGATTTAGTTTAGAGACTAAATGTTCTCTCCATATGTTTTGCTTATTTCACTTGTATTTTATCTGTCTGTATATATATTGAACTGTTTGTCTGTAAAATTGTGTTTTACCTGACCTACCCGGCTTACTATGAGATGGAAATTCTCATCTAAAGTATATACATAATCTAAAGGCGAACAACAATTAAACCATCATAGCTTCTAAATCATAGAATATTTCCACTTTATGAGAAATCTCAGCAGACATTTAAAGCTTATAAATGTCAACACTTCTATATAACATAGTCATCCTTGCAGTAGGTTTGTCACTGAATATTAAGTCTGGCTGGTAGGTGACATTCACTAGCTTGCAGATAATGTTTGTAGCTTATACAAACACATCACATGTTGTATTATAAAATATTAGATCTTTGGAAATGTTTCCATCATTTTGTGATTTGATCAGTTTTTCTTACTCTGGTAAGCCCTAGTGCCATAAATAAATATGCGTATCTACCATATAGTCATATTATTTGGCTTACGACTCAGTCTCAAAGAGTTTGAGAATCAGGTTAATGTTACTTATTTACAATTTTCTTTTCTGTTTTCATTTATGATGAGTTCCCTGACATGTTAACACCAGTTCTCTCATCCAATTCCTACCCACTATATTTGGAATTTGTGTAGTGCAGCAAACCAGTTCAGATATTGTTATTGCATGTTTACATCAAAGACAACATTTCCAAAATTGTCCGTTTGTCATATTGCCTTTAACTTAAATGATTCTTTGATAGCTCAAAGAGGTTATAATAAATCATTGTTTTCAACTGTATAGATTTTTGCAGAGTATCCAGGTTTTACCTCTATATTGCTGATTTCATTTAATAAGAGTGCTTTTCTGTCTAGTCTAGGGGCTCTCTGATTTCTGTAGCTAGTTAGGAGCTTGGTTTTTGGAAGTTCACTTCATTTAAGAAAATAACACAATTTCATAACTTCTAGTAATTCTGTAAGAGTTATGTAGAACAGTTTTTTCCATGTAAATGTTGTCATGTTTAGGAAAATCTTTTAACCCAGGTGAAAGGCTTTTTATAGATTAATAGCATATTGATATATCTATAGGTCACCGTTATGAACATAAAGTGAAGCGAAGCATGATGAATACATTCCATATATGTTAAAGGTTCTTCATTAGTTTATGAAGTTTTATGTTGACCTAATTTGTAATATTGCTGTAAGTTCATGCACTTAGGGAATGTTTTTGGATAAAAATAACACACTTTTAAAGTGAATTAATGCAAATATGTTCCTTCTAAGTTGTTTATTATAAATGTATTTATTTAATGCTCTTGAAGTATACATTAGACAAGAATAAGGAATACCTTCTTTCTTAAACACTGCTATCAAGGTTAAACTCAAGGTTTTAAGCCTTTGACTTAGGTATCAATTGTAAGTCTTCTAACCTTATAATTCTAGATCATCTCCCTTAATAACAGTAACAAAAACTTAAATTCAATAAATATATTATTGATTTTAATTCAGAGGTATATATGCCACAATGTGTTTTTTTAAATCACATTTCATGGGATAATTTTGGCAAAAAGGCATTAACATCCACTTAATTCACTTATGCATTCTTCACACTTCACTAGGCATAGAGGCATAGACTATTGTATATAAAATTGTTAAATATAAGATTTCCATACCATTGACACTTTTTCCTTAGTGTTTTTTCAGACATGCAGATGTAGGTCATGTTTTAGTTGACATTACTTTAAATGGTTATCATAATTTGCATTCTCATCTAATTGTTTGTGAGCATATAGACATTCAACCAAGATTTGTCTTAATTTGGTGAAAGCCATATCTCATGAAATTTTGGATTATTGCTTCTTATAATCTTAATCTGTTATTTTAATTTGTCAAAGGCAGTAGTTTAGCTTAACAATTTTATGTTGGTAGAGGGTGGTTTTGATGAGTTTTTCATCATACCAGGAACTAAGTTTTCCATGGTTAGAGATGTTGCTAGTCTCAAATTTAGTTTAGTTATGTTTAGAACAATTTATATGTCCATAGCAGAATCTAATGCTTACAAAACTAAATCTAATAATGACTACTTATACATGCATATTTGTAAATGTAAATGTTCTTAATAACCCTATTAAGAGAGAAAGTTTAATTAAATATCTAAAATCAAACAAAGCTGATATTTCTTTGTTACAAGAAACTCATTTAATTCAAAAAGATCTAGATAAAATATCTTTTAATGGTTATTTAATACTGGTGGAGTCACATTATCAGTCCAAGAGAAGAAGCACTATCATCTTATGATAAAAAATCATTACCTATTCCTAAAATAATTGATTTATATTCAGATAAAAATGGTATGTTAAGCTTAGTTATTTTAGAGATAAAAAGTATATCACAGTGGCAAACACATACAGGCTACCTGGTGTTGGTGCTTGAATGGCCAGTAAATACCATGAATTAATTACAATTTTATCCAAAGTTGAAATGATCTATGTTGGAGACTTCAATTGCATTCTTTCATCAAAAGATACTTCTAAGGTAGGGAACTTTTCAATGTTTGCTTCAGCCAAAAAGTTAAAAATTTTATTTCGTCCACAAATCTGAGAGATGAAGTATTTATGAAACTAAGGATTTGAAATCCCTGAAATACACACACTACTCATATAGGCTTGGCATGCAAACAAGTATTGATAAAGTACTTGTATCAGACAGTTTATTTTCAAAAGTACATAAAGTCTCAATAACATCTTGTCCTTTGTCCGATCACAATGCTATTGGCTTTAAAGTGACTTTTAAATCCAATGATTTAATCTTTTGGCAGAGAATTCCAGGCTACATCATTAAAATAGTTGGTTTTAAAGATTGATTATTAAAGGAACTGAATGCATTCCTTGACTAAATGATAATAATATAACCTCTAAAGTTATCTTATGGGACACGCTAAAATCCTATTTATTTGGAAAAGTTAAAAGCTTGCATTTAAATAGAAGAAAAGATTGGGAAAAAGACTTTTTAAACTTGCAAAAGAAAATTGATACACGAAAAAGTCACCTAAATGCTAAAGACATCAGCACAAATCTGGAGTTGAAATGACTAAACTTAAAATATATTGAAATATTTAATCATAAAGTTGCAGTACATTTAGAGAGACATAAATTGCAATCATATTCAACAAATTCTAAAAATATGCATAGACTAGCAGTGAAATCAAGCCTCATAAATACTAAGCACATTAAAGAGATTCTTGACACTCCTGGAGTTGTTAAAATGTAAGACTGACCTAAAGGACATTTTAGAGATTTTTAGGAGACATCATAAAGGAATTAATAAAAGTAATGTAAATGTAACTAGTGAACTAGTGAGGTTTCCAGAGATATTCTTTTTTAAAATAGAACATCAAAAAAAATATCAAAAGAAAATGCTAAACTATTTACATCAATATCAATAAAGGTGCTAACGGAACAAATCCAAAGTCTCAAAAATAACAAAGCTCCAGGGATAGATGGATTAATACCAGAGCTACATGAAATATTTCCAGAGAGCACTTTAAGGATATTAGTGGAAGCATTTAAGGAATTAAGAAATAATGAAAGTAACTTTCCTTCATGGAAATATGCCATGCTCTCTCCTATTTTGAAACAAGACAAAGACCCCAAATTAGTCTCTTTGTATCATCCCATCTCCCTTTTAAACATTGACTATAAAATCTTCACCTCAATTGTCGTGAAGAGACTGAATCAATTGATGCCAAACTTAATAGATGATGCCCAAGCAGATCTCATTTTAAATAGGAAAGTGCAAGATAATGTTATTAGGCTTTTTTCTCTAATAGATTTTGCAAAGAAAAAGGAACTTTCAATCATCAGTTTAGATTTAGATAAAACATTTGATTGTATAAGTTGACCATATTTATTCATAGTACTTAAAGAGTATAATTTATCCACTGACTTTATTGAATGAATAAGTAGATTATACAAAAATTCCATATTATATATTAAAATTGGTGGATTTCTGTCAGGTCCTTTAAAAATATTAAAAGGTACAAAACAAGGTTGTCTGTTATCACTCTTATTATTTGCATTGTTACTCAAACCTTTTGCAAACTACAAAAGAGCTAACCCCAATATAAATGTTTTTCTGTCAATATAAATCATTGCTCTAAAATTCAATTGTTTGTGGACAAAATTTTATTAACAATTGGGGATGTTGACTCCTCTACTGACTATATTGAATCCTCATTGCAAGCTTTTGAAAAAATCTCAGGCTTAAGATCTAACCATAATAAAACTGAAACACTATTAATAAATAAAAAAAAATAAGTTAGGTTTTGAAAACTCACAACAAATTTAATTGCCAAATGATAAACTCAAATATTTAGGAGTGATCATAAAATCTAACTGGAATAAATCCATAAAAATAAATTACAGAAATCTAATTGACACAGTCAAAAAACATTTGGAAAATTGGAATAAAATGTTTTTTCACTATGGAAGAAAGCCTATCTTTAATAAAGATGCTTATTCTGCCAAATATATTATTTTTCTACAAACCCTAGTAGCCTCTCCTTCAAGAAAACTAATTAAACAAATACATTCTTTGTTGTTAAAATTTTTATGACATTGTCAAAAAAACAAGAATAGGCTATGCATGGCACTACAAAGGTTGAGACGAAGGAGGAATAGCCTTCCCAAATATTGAACTATACACAGAATCAGTTATCCTTAATGTAATATGCCAATGGTTAAACACTAATTATGTTCCTAAATGCAAAAACATACATAAGGCCATCCTACTTTCCAATAATTTTACTATTATGGATTATGATCTTCTTTCAGAAAATAAAATATTTTTAGCCGTTAAAGACTTTCTTTACAATATCAACAAAGTAATAATTTACTCCTTTTATCAATTATATTTTGAATAATTTCAACAAAATAATGCACAGTAACTACATCTCAAAAAATTATTTATATTTTCCATTCGTTATTCAAAAGGATGTCTTGACTCTTTCAATGTGCATAAAATAAAAGAAATGGAAGAGAATGGGTTGGAATTTTGGCATCCATTTCTAAACAATAATAATATACATGAGTCAAATTTTCTTATAGCTAGATAAAATACAAATCATAATAATTGGCTGAATTACAAGTATTTAGAGAATATATTTCCAATGAGTTAAAATTATTTTGAAATTCAAATACAAGTTTATTACCTAAAACACTAATCCTCTTTTGTGAGTTAAATATATTGAATAATAAGAAAAGTATATCTTTGTCAAAGATTTACAAAATTCTAAGAGCTGACTTCCACATTTTAGATGATTCTTATGGAATTATCCAACAAAAGTTAATAAAAGTAGTTTTTCTGACAGCGAGAAAGCTCTGATATTTAAATCAATCAATAATACTACTTCATCCTCTTCCTGGAAAATATTTACATGGAAGGTTATACATATGACCTTTATTACACCTCACAAAGTTGCCTTAATAGCAAAAAAAGGATATTTCTGAATGCTGGAGATGTGGCAAAATAGTAGACGCAGATTGGGTACATATGTCCTAAACTGGTAGATGATAACCCCATTTTGGTCTGACTTCAGGAATTTCTCTAAAGCATTGTAATCAGCCAAATGTGAAGTATCATATTCATTGTTGTTATTTAATGCACCAGTACCAGTTTGTATTCCAAGAACTCAAGTGCATCTCCTCTAGTCTCTTCTTGCAATTGCAAGGAAAACTATCACTTTAAATTGGAAATGGAAAAAAGTCCTCTCGTTTAAAGATTTTCTTTCATTAACTAATATTGTTTGTAATAGGGAATTACAAACTGCTGTCTCAAGAACTTTAAATGTTATTTTTATTTTTATTTTACATTTGTTTACCAGGAAAGTCCGACTGGACATAGGTCTATTTTCAGTGGAGGCCTGGGGAGAAAAGCTCCACAAATAACACAAAACAATACAATACAATATGTGAGAGAGAGAGATAATATATCATACATGTAGCATTCATAGCTTATAACAGCAACAATCATTGAGGTACACAAAGCTCCACAAATAACACAAATCAATACAGTACAATACATGAGAGAGAGATAATAAATCATGCATCTAGCATTCATAGCTTATAACAGTGACAATCTTTGAGGGACAGAAGAAACTTAAGACAATATATGTTTGAATTAGAGCAAGATAAATATCAATGAGTTAACAAGTTAAAAAGCTTTCAGGAGAAATTGTTTATACATAGCTGAAGCTGTGCAACAGTCTTTTGGTATGGATTAACCTGGGGATTGACATGAGCATAGCCAGTCATTTAGGGTTTTCAGGAGTTTGTTTTGAAATGAGAAGGGGAGGTAGTAGAGGTTATATGGCTTGGTAGTGCGTTCCGGTTTTTAGCAATGGTGCTGGCAAAAAGGGATTTGCCAGCTTCATTTTTATGCTTGATGACAGTTATTAGGTTCTGGTTACTAGACCTAAGGCTCTAGAGGGAATGTAGGGCTGTATTAGATGCTGAAGTGTTGGGGTTATGTCAGGAAAGTAGTAGAGTTAGTGTGCTATAGGTAGTTGATTGAGTAGGAGTATATGAGGCAACTCAGGCCAGCTGAGCTGCTTAAGGGATAGACAGTGGTGGGACCTATATGAAGCTTCAATTGCAAACTTGGCAATCTTGTTATAGCAAGATTCAATTTTATTTAGGTCTGACTGGCAAAGATTAGTCAAGATGGGAGAGGCGTATAGGAGGATGGATAAAAGATGGGTTCTTGCAATGGTAGCTTTGGTGTGTTTAGTGATAGAGTGTTTGTGCCTGTAGAGGAGTCCAAGTTTTTTATTAACTTTCCTGATGGTTTGTGCTATGTGTATGTCGAATTTCAGGTTATTGTCTGTTTCTACAACTAGCAGTTTGGTGTGTATGGCCGGGCTGATTTAAGTGTTATCTTTGGAGTTGATGGTGAAGTTAATGTTTAGGGGAGGGTTTAAATGTGACTCATAAACAATTATCATGGCTAAAACTTGAAAAACTTCTAGATAAAATGTAATAACTACGAGATTGCATCTGTTCTGAACAGTATATAGTTTTGTTTATTCATGTTTTGATGTTCAATGTTTTGTTGTTAAAATGTATTTTCATGAAAAATTCAATAAAAAATGTATTAATAAAAAAAAAAAAAACTACACACTTATCTCACCAACCACATACAACTCAATCATCACTGAATTTTTTAGAAACTCCTAGAATCACTACAACCTAAAAACAGCAAACCTAGCAAAAATATAAAGTAAAGGGCTACAGCCATGTCAACACTACATCTTACCTCTGCACTTATGTTTTGACATACACTCAAACCCTGGCACCTATCAGCCCCAACAATCAAACTTTATACCCACCTTTGCTGCATCAACCCCACCTCCAAGTAACCAACAAAACATCATGGTCTAAAATTTCAACACGCTAATCTTAGAAGCATTTATAATAAAATCACTGAAATTCATACTTGGATATGAAACTATATTCATGACATCTTAGTAGCCTAACAGAAAAGATGAGAAGATCTTCTACCTGTCTCTAACATTCTAAGAGTAGATAGAAAAAAATTAAAGAGCAGATGGGATAGCTATAATATACAAAAACAGTCTGAAAATCAATAAAACCAGCATGATAGCATTTGAAAAAGCTGACATCCTCATCTCTACCCAAAAACTAAATAACCATAAGTCCATAGCCATCCTGTCCTGGTCCTTTCATCATATAAAACAAGAATGATTATTATGGGGACATTTATACTAACTGGCTATTATAGGTAAACACGTAAATTCAGTTATAGGCAAATACTAGGCTAACATTCTGCAGACTATTACAACTCTAGCCAATACAAAGAAGTCAGCATCAAACCCTGTGTCTTGCATCTTTTGGGTAAAGAGCTTAACCATTATGTCAGCCCCACCTCATCAACTCAAGTGACCACTTAAATAGCATATGGCTATTTGGTATGATTCCCTATTAGATCGATGAAAAATCAAAATCTCAAATGGCTTAGAAGTCAAAAACGCCATTCTTCATAATCGCTATAGTGAGATCGCAGTACAGTGAAGACTGGAAAATATGCCCTTTCCTCACTGTAGTGCGATCTCAGAGTTGGACTATATATTTAGCAGGGAGTGGGGGGTGGTGCAGCCCCCCCACAATAGCGATTTTGATTTCCTGCATTTCCACTCATATGAGCTTTCGAGATTTTGAAATTTCGTCTACATACTATAGACCCTTTGGTTTTACAAAATTAATAAACTCACTAACTAGGTTCAATAAAACATCAAACAAAGAATCTATACTAGACTAGACTGTCACATCAGAAGCAACAACAGGAGAGGATTGCAGGACTCTGCCACATTCACTTAATGATCACTCACCTACCTATATTCTCAGACATCAGGCACAGAACTCACAAAAACACTGTTATAACAGTTTAAGAAACCTACCCAAATTCAATAGTAATACCTTCATCAACTATTTAAAAAATATATAATTTTGACTTAATTAAAACACTTGAATAAACTCCTAAGTAGCGTATGCCCGACAATTAAATAACAAAAATACACTTAATATATGCTAGGTATGGTCCCACAGCTCACAAACACCTTCAAGCAGTTTAAATAACTTTTATTAAAAAATATAATAACGAACCACTTAGGTTAAACACTTTCATCTGCCAAATGCAGACTTCATCAGAACAAGTGTATAATTGTATTTCCAGCTTAAATAAAATTAACCTCCAATGGGAATGAACTATCAAATAAACAATAACATTAATTAAACATGACCTAATAAATATTCATAGTTTGTGTCAGCTCACAAATAGCTGCATATGCTTATGTATATTACGTCCTTAACAACACATTTTCACCTTATCCGCCATTACATTTCTATTAACATTTGCTCAAAAACATATCACATGTTAATAAACAATACATTAAAAAAACACATAAGGAAAATACATGTAATAAAAAAACATTTTGTGTATAACAAATTGTATAATAGGTTATGTATTTGTACCCTTCCTAAAAATACTTGTGTATCTGACATAATGAAGTCAGCCTTCTTCTTTCTTCATTTTCTACTTAGGTCGCTGCCTGTATCTGTATTCTACCTCTGATATATATATATATATATATATATATATATATATATATATATATAATATACACTAATTAGACTGTCTATTCATAATCTTGTGTCTAGAATCAGCTTAGTAGGTATATGGTTATTCAACCCAGGAGCCTTGGCTGCATTTAACATAAGTTGCCATTTAACTTCCTTTTCATCCAGTTTAGCCTTGATGTTTCCACCCCTAGAATTTACTTTGACCTGTTCCAATATCCCAAATTTAAAAGAATGACTCTCATCATACATCTCTATGTGTCTGCACCAAGCATTATTTCGATCATTCCTTTTTATACGATATGTATGATCATAAATCCTATTCCTAGGTTGTCTATCCATCTTTCCCACATAAAAAGCTATGACATGTCTCACACTTGGCCAGATATATAACATGCTAGGATAGACAGTTCCCCTTCTTTAACCATACTTTGGTATGGATAACATTGTCTAATGTTATAGTTTTCTCCTCTGTAATATCTTTACACTGATGACATCACCCACATTTCCTAGTATACCCATCTCCTTTATCATAATTAAACACTGTATTTCCTCTTTCAAATCTATACTTTAAATTATGCCCTGTCTTATACACATAACTAGGCATTTTACCCACTTTACTGATTACCATTTCATCACATCTCAAAATATTCTAGTTGTGTCTTATGATATTCTTAACATCCTCAGCATAGGGGCTGTACTCCACCACACATGCCCTATTGTATTAAATATCTTTGTCCTTCTCAAATTAGCCCTTATTCCTCTCTAGACTTACTCCTAAAAGTGGTCTATATTTTCCCCCCATTCTTTTGACACATATCTGGGCAGCCACGGTGGTGCAGCAGTTAGTGTTGCCACCTCACAGCAAGAGGTTCTCCGGTTCGAACCTTGGCTGGGGTGCCTTCTGTGTGGAGTCTGCATGTCCTCCCTGTGGTCACGTGGGTTTCCTCCAGGTGCTCCGGTTTCCTCCCACATCCCAAAGACATGCTGTAGGTAGATTGGACACACTAAATTGGCCCTAGGTGTGAGTGCATGCATGTGTGTGCCTTCTGTGGAAGGTTGGGCACCGGGCTGGCAACTTGACACTGTAAAACTCCACTGCCAATCATGAGCGGATGGTGATCCGCTGTGGTGACCCGTAACTGGGAAAAGCCAGAAGAAGAAGATTCTTTTGACACATATCCAATAACATCTTTTATTAAAGATCTGGGATATCCCCTTTCTTCAAATAGGGAGCCTACATATTCTAACTCCTTGTCTCATGTCATTATATTCCAAAGTCATTCTGGCAGCTCTAATACATTGGCCCTTCAAAATACTCCTTTTCTGACTGGCAGGATGACAACTGGTGTATTCTAAATATGAGTTACTGAATGTGTTCTGCCTGTATATCCTTGATTTAAATCCTCTAATATCACTCAATATATAAGTATCCAGATATACTATACCTGTCCTGCTACTACTATATGTAAATCTTAGGTAGGTACTAATTCAATTTAAATATTTAACAAATGCATCAGCCTCTTCAATCGTACCATCTCATAAGATAAAAATGTTAATTAAAACACTACATTTGGATGATGCAGTAGGTGACTTCACCAATACCATTGTTAATATAATCTTAGACAACCATGCACCACTTAGAACCAGTAGAGTAAATTAGCATCCAACACCATGGATAAATAAGCAAACCACGGAAACAATGAAAGTGAGGGATAAAGCATGGAACATGTGGATTTGTAAGAAAACCCCAAAACATCTACAACAATACAGATGTCTAAGAAATCATGCTAAATATCTCACCAAACATGAAAGGAAAACCAATTACAATCAATTTTCTGGATACCCATAAGTCTAGCTCAAAGCATTCCTGGAGCTGTATTGACAGTATCCTAAACCATGGTAGAAACATGGTAGAAACATCCAACCAGCACCCTAAATTGTCCATCTAAGGGATCCATAAACTCTCTATTTGAGCAGTAATATATTTACTCAAAGATATAGCCAACCCCACATATAATATCCCATCTCACTACAATAATCACAGGCCACCTTTGCTTTCACAACTATATTTACCTACTAAAGCACCTCCACAACCAACAACCTCATCCTCAGACTAAATACCTTTAGAATACCTTAGGATTACAGCAAAAGCTGTAGAATACTTAATATCCATACTCATAAACTGCTTTATCTTGGAAAGCTATGTTCCACAATTATGGACAATGATGGAATGAATCCTATATTATACCACCACATAAGGGTGAAATATCTACCAAACTCTTCAGCTGTCAGCCCATAGCAATAGTATCCCCTTTATCAAAAATACCAGAAAAATGCATCTATGGACAAATGTCAAGACTTATTACAGATAATGATCTATTCTCTCCAACTCAACATGGCTTCTAGACAAATCATAGCACTACTTCTGCTTTATTGAGCTTCACCATCTACTCAAACTTTCCTCTCTCAGTATAACACAAACATCACTAGTCTGGTTTCAGAGCTACTTATCTAACAGGCAGCAAGCTATTAAATGACAACATCAGTTTTCTTCCTTCACTCCTGTCTCAGTTAGTGCTCCACCAAGGATCCATACGTGGACCACTACTATTAATTTTTTTCATTACTACTCCATCATATAGGGTGAATCAACTTTAGCCTGCTCAACTAAAACCCTATCCTTACCTTAGGAAATCAAATGACAAGCTTTCTCGACTGCCAAATACTGGTTAGACAGCACACAGCTCCTATTAAACCCCCCAACAATAAACTTATGCTATTTAGCCCACATAAAACCGTGCAACAAAAATATTCCTTCTCTATTACTTCAAAAGATTGGATACAATTTAATCTTGTAATTCACATCAAGGAACAAGGAGTCATCACTGATGAACATTTAAAAATCACCCATCATACCCAGCAAATAATTCAAAAAGCTCACCAGAAACTAGGTTCCATTTATAGAATAAAGCCTTTCCTGACCACCACTGCCATAAAATAAATTGCAACTGTATAACTACTTCCAGCCCAGTTTTATGTATCCCCTGTGCCGAATAACCTTAGCTCCACCTAATGTGCCAGGCTTGAGCAATATTATAATAAGGCTCCTAAATTCACCTCAAATCTACCATACTGAGCATATCATTCACTGCATTCGGACAAGCTGACTACATGTCCCCTGTGCTCTATGTCACAGCTACTTGTAATCCATAAAATCATCCATCACCCTGACAAATGCCCAAGCCTAAACAACATCATTCAAACTTACTCTCATTAGAGTGGACTTTGTATTACTGATAAAACACTATTCTTTATATCAAAATGCAATGATCTAGCTGATGATTCCCAGTACTCAAACTGCACAGAAAAAATGGAATAATATCCCACACCATCTGAGACAATTATATAGCTAAATACATTCAAAATCAAACTCAAAAATACCTGATAAATGCCTATATTAATACATGTGATCCACCAGGCTAACTCTGCAATCATTTATCCTTCCTCAGAACTACCCAACTTACCTAGAACTAACTCAGTCTTTCCTCATCTTTCCTTTTTCTAATCCTGTTTTTACTTCCTTTTCCTCACTCTGACCACTCCCTAAAAATATAATACTTCAATGAAACACAATAAAGTCCCTTTTCAAATATTGTTCACAATATTTGTTACAGGTAAGGAATGATACCAAAAAATCTAAACTGCTAAAGAAAGAAAACTTCTACCACCACCTTCAGCAAAAGCATCAAAACAAACCTCAAACATTTAGGGCAAGAATTAACAAACTGTTCCACCCTGGTCAATCTTCCACTCCTACCCCATCAGCTTGCAACCTAAAATCCCCTGAGGAAACTGCAAATGTCTTTAGCAGTTTCTTTACAGAGACCATCCAATCACTAGCTAGCAAACTGGCTCCCAGTTGCTCTAATCCTGATTCTTCCCTAGACATCACCCCACTCTCCTTTAATTTCCAGCCTTTTTCTACATCAACCATCAGGTCTCTAATTAATAAAATTAAAACCCACTACCCTAGCAGCTGACCTACTTCCACAATAATATCTACAAAAAGCGGCAGACGTCATTGCATACCCTGTCTCCATTATTATAAACCGAACCTTGTCAGAAGCCACCATCCCCTCGATCTGGAAGATTTCCCACATTATCCCACTCCACAAAGGAGGTAACTCATTAGAACTATCAAACTATAGACCAATAGCCATACTGTCACCACTGGCCAAAATAATGGAAACGTGTTCATAAGCAACTTGCAATATTTCACTCAGAATAAACTATTAGTTAACTCTCAGCATGGCTTCAGGCCAAATCACCTCAGCCTTCCTATCCTTTTCTAACTCCATTAACCACAACCATAATGCTAACAAGCTAACCTCAGCCCTCTTTTTAGATCTCTCTAAGGCATTTGACATGGTCAGCTATTAATTATGTATCCGTGCCCTAAGAATGCACTCACTAAATAACTGTGTAATTAATTGGTTCCAATCTTATCTATCCGGCAGACAACAAGCTGTACTATGGCAGAATACACTATCTACCCATCTTCTCATTACACTAGGTGTCCCCCAAGGTTCCATACTAGCACCCCTTCCCTTCTCTGTCTTTATCAATGATCTGCCCACAGTCACTCCCAAGGCTACCTGCATTCAATATGCGGATAACTCCACTCTTATCTGTGCAGCCTCCTCCATGGCTGATCTTATGACACTAACCCAAAATACATTTAACATTGCTGAAAAATGGTTTGCAGACTGTCAGCGTATCTTAAACCCTAACAAAACTAAGAGGCTTATATTTCCCCCCACTTGCAAGTCCTCCTCTCCATTCTTTACTATGAAATCCAACAATGGCACACTGATATCCCCAGATGTGCTCACCAAACTCCTAGGAGTCACAATTGATAATACCCTAAAATATGATACCCATGTCAATCAAACTATGAAAACCGTTAACAAAAAACTAGGCTCCTTCTATAGGATCAAACCTTTCCTCACTCCACTCGCCAGACTTTCTGTAGCTCGCTCTACTTACTGTCTACCCTTCTCTATGCCTATTCACCAACTTGAATAAAACCACTCTTAGCAAACTCACTAACTGCTACACCCATATTGCTAGATTTGCTACAGGTAAACCTATAGGGCACACGACTGCCACAACTTAACTCAACTAGGGTGGCTTGAATGGACTAGTCTACTGCAATACAACCAACTTATTATTGCCCGCAAAGTTCTTAATCACCCTGATAAGACACCTGCACTAAATAAAATTATTAACCTCTACAGTAACCTAAGGTCACTTTGCTCTGCCAATAAACTGCTGGTTCATACCTGCAAAAGCAAAAATGTGGCTGGGGACTCTCGATTTGCTAATTCTGTAAGCAAGATTTGGAATTCTCTTCCTGCTGAACTCACTCTCAAACTCTGTCTAACCAAGTTTTAAAAAAGTCTCAAACTATACTTTCAAAGGCACTGGCAATGTCCATGTGCAAAACCTGACTAACCCTACCCACTGATAAGGATACCTTGCCTAGTTAAATCTGTCAACCAGTTTCTAAATCATACAAGATCTTACTTTGTTGCTTGTGATACTGTGTGAAACTGTTACTTATCAAGAGTTTGTAACTGGTAAAATCCCTATATGTGTTAAAGTGCTGGTTATCTAATCTAATTGTGTACCATGTTGTTAAAGGCATGTAACCTTATTTTGTGATTTTTCTAAAAGACTGTAAACTATGTTTTCAATTTGTGTGTTACTAATGTAACTTATAACTTGAAGGTTTTCTCCCCAGGCCACAGCTGAAAATGGACATACATCCAGTTGGACTATCCCGGTAAACAAATGTAAAATAAATAAATAAATAAAATACATTCCAAGTGTTATATCGAATACTCTTATGCAAACATGTCTTCTAGTATGCCATTAACTTCTAATGTCCTCCTGGATACTTTCTATATTTTGCAATAGTATGTATTTGTCTATATAATTTATTTAAAACCGCAATGTATCTGTGAAAATTCATAAAGCTGTTATGTATTTTAATGGAGCTTTTCTCCTTTGGTCACTGCTGGAAGTGGGCTTGCTGCCCAGATAGACTATCCCTGTAAACAAATGCAAAATAAAATAAGTAAATATTTTTTTCCAAAAATGGTCAGTATGCCATCTTTGAAGCTTCACCTGTGACACTACAATAGTGTAATTTTATGACAAAAGATCATTTTTGTCTTTCTCTGAAAAAACTATCTTTAGTGTTGAATTTGCAAAGGCTTGTAAAGTCCCACCACAGCAGGTCATCAGGAATATTTTGAAACAAAAATACTGCCAGCAAATCATTTATATTTCCTTTGGTCACAAATATTTCAGTTTTATAACAGTCTGGCTCACTTGTGATAGTTCGTGCTAGATCATAATTTTTCTTTTAACAGACTTTCTTATAACTGTAATGCTATCAAATTAAAACTTTATGGCAACATTTTCAATGCCAAACTTTATATTTGGGTTCTTTGTGTAAAATAATATTCCCATGTATAAAGAAAACATTTATTTGTATTACTTATGTAATGATAAGTCAGAAAACACTATGCTGCATTTTTGACAATAAAATTATTGATAAAGTTATGAGTCTAGTGAGTACAAGCTTCAAATTATTTCTGTATCTGTTTTTCATTGGGTAGCCATGTAATTGTGATACCTGTCATTGTCCAAATCCAGATAATTTGTTGCCTTTTGAAATAATATTTAATATTCTTTCTTTGAAGGAATAATTAAAAATCTGAGAAGATCATAAAAAGCTGTTGGCATTGAAGCAAAATTTTGCAAAGATCAGCAGACTAAAACTAGAGTAAACACACATGAGTGATATTCTGGTTACATGAGTTTATTTCCTTCCATCCTCAACAGTAAACTATACACATTTGATCACCTTAATTGATCAGATTACAGATCCCAGAATACTTCCAAAGTCGGTATGATTTTCAATTGATTTTTACATAATTGACAAATATCAGACTAAAAGCAAATAATCCTATAAGTAAATTAAATAAATTAAAACTGTGAGTATAAAACACTGAAACTCTCCACTGTGCAACTTTGGTATCAAAGGTGTGGAAAAGGCCTTACACCTCTCTTAGTTTTCACTACTTAAATCTAACACTTATGCCCTAGCCTTTTTTCATGGTTTTCTGATTCTAGTTAATAAGGTTTCATTGAAAAAGACAATTCTGTTCAGTTTGCAAAACCATGCCTAATCCAGGACATGGATTCAAGTAATTCTTTTAGCTATAAATTCACTGTATCGCAATTTGTTGCAAGAATTTTTATATGACTATATAGGTGTATCTTCTAATGTTTGGATATATTAAAGTATTAGATTAGTTTGACTTTTTCACTTGCTTGCTCTTTACATAAAGTTTGTTATAAAATGAATGTGAATCAGTCTATCTGACTATCTTCTGTGCAATCTAATATAATATCCATCGCTTAAAATGTTTTTAAATGTCTGTATAAAATGGATTTAAAAATATTAATCTCTTATTGGTCAAAACTTTTAAGGAGCTCCTTCTCAGCCACACAAGCCTAATCAAAACACAAAGTCTTCAAGAACTATAATCATGCATCCAAAGGGGATCACATATTATAAACATATTACTCTTAGCTTAAATCTTCAGCTGAACTATAATATTAAAACTTAACTAACAGCAAATGAAACAAAGTCATTTATTATTGCCTTTCATTTACAAACACTCATTATATGCATAAATTCATTAATTAACATAGTTGATGTTCCCAGTTTTGTTTGTGGATGCTCCTCTGTTGACAGAAAAATACCTGTAACTTTAACTTCTAAAAATTCTAATAGAATATTGATGTTCTTTACTTGCTTATTCTAAAATTGTATAATATATCCTCAATAGCATTTTAAAATGTGCATGCTGGGTGGACATAGCAGTCACCATGCCAATTGTAAATCTAGTATTACCCACAGGAAGAAGTTTGGTCAACTGTAGCTATTAAAAAAGCTACAACCAGCAAAAGCCAGTATCCACCCTACCCAAATACAAACACTTAAAAAGGAGGGGGGATATACAGCTTGCAGATACAGTGAAACCAAAACCCTTTCAATTGTGGTGTTCCCTTATGCCCTAAAATAATGCTATGTACTATATAATAACTGGTATGTATATACTCAATACATACAGAGCACTGAATAAGATGTCCCCTATACAGAAGTCATAGGGAAGCATTATCCATCTGAGCTGTGACAATTTTTAGAAAAGGTAAGAATTTTTTTTTCTTGAATAACGTTATTGTATCATAACAATAATCTACTTGTTTAGGGGTAATGCTGGATTTACCAATAGCTGATATTGTTTGATCACTCAGGTTTTACTCTCATGATCAAAACACACAAACTCTGGATAAATACAACATTACCCACACACACTCATGGATTATTGCTAATTTGTGTCTGGGTTCTTTCAGTTTATCTATATAACATTGGAACACAGAACACACAATGTTCTGAATTAGAACTCAGCAAGCTGTAGCTATTTTTTTATGGTCTTTGCTCTCACTTCCTGCAGACTATCAGTCACCTTCTGGCATTTCATCCCTTTTATTCCCCATCACCAGGACAACAACCAACTGGTATGGACCGCACAACAATCAAGGGTGGTATGAGAGTTTTTTTTTCAGTTAAACCATATGTTCTCTATGAATGCGTGACTCACACAGCCATCTGCAAGTTATGTAGCCAGAAAGCAGCTCTGCCACCCCTCAAACAAGGAAAGGGGGCCTGCAGTTTCCACCAGAGGAATGAACTTACCTATGCCCTTGCCAAGCTCCCACTACCCACAACACTCCCTAGGAGAGGCAGGCAGGGCATGCTCCTTCATTTTTCTCCTTCTATCCCTGCCTGTCTCTCCCAGTGCAATGTACACTAACTGAACCCTGGTCTCCTAGATTGCAGTAAAGGCTCCATCCCTCTGCACCATGAAGCTGCACAAAGCTATAACTATACAGAATAGTAAGTAAGCTTTTGTTAGCAGTCTTTGTTTTCTGTGCAGAGAAAAATCAAGGAAAAGAAAAAAAGTATTAGGTCTTGGTTTGATTACTTTCTTCTAGTATCTTTTAGTCCCAAAAGAAAGGCAGCATGAGAAATGTAAAAAAAAAAAAAAAAAAAAAAAAAAAAAAAAAAAATTAAAGCATTTATATTGATAAGGTAGCAGCTATGATTATTTAAACCTCACCATGCCAAGTTTTAAAATCCACATCAAATGAAAACTGATACTTGTATTTCAATAGTACAATAAAATATAATTTTGTTACTGATCAGTTTTAGAAATTTCCAAATATTAGAGAGATGTTTCATGATAGCTGCATGCCAGCAGATTCTCCCATCTATTATTTAAGCAATAACCCACGCCTGTGTGTGGGTAATGCTGGATTTACCCACAGTTGGTGTGGTTTGGTCATGAGTGCGAAGCCCGAGTGGCCAAACAAAGACAACCGTGGGTAAATCCAGCATTACCCACACCCAGAAGTGGGCTATTGCTATTATACAATGACATTATTTAAGAAAAAAAATACTTACTTTTCTTAAATAATGGCATTGTATAATGCCTCCGTGCTGCCCTTCCGCAGCTGTCTGGTACTCTGCAGCAGTTCTGATGTACTGCGCATGAGTATGCTTACGCAGTACATCAGAGCTCTGTGTGGAAGCAACGGAGAAAGCAAGATCTCTGTTGCTTTTTAAAAGGTGTCTCGCTATGTTAAAGGAGTTTAACATAGCGAGATAGCTTTTAAAAAGCAACGGAGATCTTCCTTTCTACTCAAACTCGAGCTGTCTCGGTATGTTAAATCCATTTAACATAGCGAGATTACAGCAACGGAGCTCTTTCATTCTCCGTTGCTGTAACAAACAAAAAAAAAAAAAAAAGACATATTAATGGAAAAAGCCCGGACCTTTTTCCATTAGTATAAGTCTGATTTACAACGGGCATGCTGACCAATCAGCATGCACGTTTTGGAATATTAATGGGGGGGAGTCATTGTATAATTTTCATTATTACAGCTATCTCTAAGCATAACTATAATAAACTGATAGAACATTGTTAGTAAAGAAAACTGAAGACATATCCAACATACCAGTGGTATGTTAAATAGGTTTACTATTAGATTTTCAAAGTGAACTCCGTCAACTGTACTGTTGTCGAACAAGGAAGTTTGAAAATGGTAATATCGAACACCAAAAGGCAACCTAGGAATGGTTTTAACATGGGTCAAGATAGATAGAACTACAAACCTCTCCCCTATCTCGACCCATGTTAAAACCCATTCCTAGGTTGGCTTTTGGTGTTCGATATTACCGTTTTCGAACTTCCGTGTTCGACAACAGTACAGTCGACGGAGTTTGCTTCGAAAATCTAATAGTAAACCATTAAATATGCCTTCAGCTTTCTCTGTATTGATTATCTCGCAGGTATATTTCCCTATTTACTTATGAACATGACTGATACATACACAAAAGACTAATAGCAGCACACAATATGTTATTGTAGAGCATGGAGTGCCTTTATTATTTTCCAATATTAGGAAAGCAATCAACTTGTAAACTGCTTCTATACCATGACACCTGATAGCAAAAGCAGTTGTTAGACATAACCCTAAGGGCTGTTATGAGCAGGTCTTCCACTAGATTTCCCATGCCTCACAACTGTCCCCAAGGATTACCATCAGTCAAATGTGCCAGAAATACAGTTTCTGACTTATTATTGTTCAGAAAATACATATCGATGCAAAACCTGCTGTTCCATTAACTTTTTAAATAAATGAAAGCAATTTTTAAAAACTGTCCTTGATTTTCTTCCTTTGACTCCACCCATCACTCATTCTTAAGGAAAGCTGATTGGTCTGGTCTGCTGCTATCTGCATGAAAGCACTTGCTAAGCTCTTTACTGTCTTTCAAAACCAGTAAAACCCTTAGAATTTTTTTTTCTTTTTCATGGAACTGGTAGTACATGGAGCAGATAAACCTCCCTGCTCTACAAAGAACTCTGATCAGGCATTCCAATCATAATTTTTATTATGTGTTCTTGGAACTGATGCCAATAATCACGTCTCAAGCTTCTGCTCTTGAAGTGAATTTCTTTCCATCTATGTCTCAAACATAACAAGCCAGATATGATCAGTAACCAATCATAAATCACTATATTTATGCCATATAACACATTCTAAATAACAAAATGTCTCCTTTTTGCCTTACTCACAAGTCTCTTGACAAATATTATACAAAAATCATGTCACACGCATATTCACAGTACAGACCCAATGTAGCAAAGGAGCACTTCAATAATCAAATGTCTTTCCTATGTTCAATGCTATCAAATGTTACAGAAGTTAACATACTTGCTTCTGATGCCAGAAACATCAGGCACCAGGTACTTATATTCATATTAAAATAGTGACACTGTAATTGTTGCAGTTCTGAGGTGCTATCATTTGGATGAGATAATAATCATTGATCTCATTTGCTCGAGCTGGAGACAATTCCGTTATGTGTTAGTAATCTCATGGAATTTACCAGAACAGTGGTCAAGTTTTATCAGAAGGAGAATAATCAAGTCTCTCCTGGTGTCCTCACCAAATTTCTCACCGCCAACGCAAATACTAGTTCAGGTATTCTCTCTAAGAAAGACAGTAGGATCATTCAGTAGGATCTATCTAGTCAACAAATGTGAATAAATAAATGACTATTTTTTAAAATACCTCATCTAATATTCACAAGTAAGTCTAGTAGGAGATAAAATAGAAATTGCAACTGCTTTAAGCAAAAACGTACCACAAGGCACACAAGCGCTTTTTTTCACAGATGCTCACACATACTGTCTTAAGTTGTTCTGCTCCCATTTATACATCCTCAGTCATTTGTAGAGTGAGAGTTTATATCATCATCTATTAGTGATTTTTGTGTTGTAATCATTGAGAAGGATACCACAGTTCAGAGACAAGATGTCTGATTTTAACAATTGGTTGTTTAACTCATATTACTCTAAGAGAAATTGGTATTTTTCAGCATTGGAGGTGTTGGTTGACAAACCTGCCTGCTTGGACAGAAATAGACTACATACCTTTCCTCAACACTTCTACATATTTACTAAATCATTTGCTGCCCATAGTTCTTCTTTAGGCAAAGCCAACTCCAAGGCATACCAACAGAGAAACTTCCAGTTCTGTTTAAATTAAGGTGGCACTGTTTAACAATAGGAGTCTTAATAAAAAAAATGTGTAAGCTTGTAGCATTCAGGTCCCTCAAATACATTTTGTTAGGTGTCATTACATAACTGGTGGCTTTCCATTCCCCATATTCTTATATGTGTTGTTTCAGAAATATAGTTTCAGTATTTAGATGGCACCCCATCTATACATGGGATCAGATCATGTCCCTCATCTGGATCCTCCAGTAGCTATTTGGACATACCTGCATATATCTGTGATCCCATCTTCTCACACCAGATCCCACATGATACCAGTTTAAAACTTCTTAAGGTCATTGCCACCTTAAAGTAAAAACAAATATAATTGTATTGCTAATTGTGCATCCCCATTTATGTCTCCTACTGACTATGAAATACACATCAATCGACTGAAGAATAGTCACACTAAACCCAGTATGCTACTCTAAGGTACCATCAACATCTTCAACTACACAGCTACTGACAGACCAATGCAAGTAATAATAAGTATTCAAAGTATATCCTAAATGTTGTTAATCCAACTCCTTAAACAAAATTGTAATTTTCCATGCTAGTGGTGCAAATCTTCTCGATTTCACCCTTACAAGTATTGATACAGCCTGAAGCCTTCATGCATGGCTGCCCCTTTATTAAATATAATCATGATGAATCCAGCTCACTTATCTGATCAAAATTAATAAATTAACAGATAAATGGATAAATAAAATCTCACTGGTCAAGTCCCTTAAAACACTTGACAGCTGAGTCTCCAATCACAAAAAGCCTGTTTTTTTAAATATCTTTATTAAATGATGACTTAACACATAGGCACAGATATATTAATCAAAAAACAAGCCATATTAGTATTGGTCATAGTCATTCATTATTAATTTATTTATTGACTGTTGTTTATCAGGAAAGTCCAACTGGGCATAGAGGATGCCATATTCAGTGGAGGGACAGGTAGAAAACCTGTGGTTGTTTACTTACATAATGATACTAATAAAAATATACATAAAATATGACTAGCACAACAGCCACAAAGAAGTATTCTTACTACAATGTATGTACAATAGTACCGTTACATAAGTTTTACTGACCTGTAATAGTTGATGTTTGTAGAACACGCTGCCTTACTAGCATTTGGGTAGTAGTGCCCTGTTACCCTCTATCTGGCAGATGTCAAAGCTCAGAACTCCTTCCACTGCTTGTCTAAGGGTGGGAAGGATCTATCAGCTGCCAGAAGCAAAACAGTCCTTCAAAAGAACAGACAGAGGCACGTCATTTTTTTTCTTGAGTCCAAAATGAAGAGCAGATGGAAACACAAGCTTTATGAATACCTAGTGTTCCAAGCTAAAACTGCATGCACACATACACACACATACACACACACACACACACACACACACACACACACACACACACACACACACACACATGCACGCACACATACACCAACAACAACAAAAGTTGCTAAACAAAAAAACATTACGAACTGTTAAACAAACTATGGACATCCACCTAAAGGAGGATGGTGTGAGGGTACTGTCAGAAAGGTAGCGTGTTCTGTGAGCATCTACTGTTACACATAGATGGAACTTAAGCAAATGTACTATGCTCAACAAATACATTGCCTTACTGGCATATGGGTAGTTTCCACAAGCTTACCCAACCTGGGATGAGGAAGGATAAGAGTCTAGAGGCCACTGAAGAATGGTCCTCACAAAGCCTGCTCTGGATCTAGAAAGAATATCCAATTTGTAGTGCTTCCTGAAGGTATGGACTGAAGACCAAGTTGTTGCCTGTAAAACACTTCTAGAGTCTAGTCCTTTGCAATTTGCTGCAGAAGAAGAAAAGGCCCTTGTGGAATATGCTTTTACCTTGCCTGGATTCGCCTTTCCATGGTAGTTGCATCAAAAAACAATGCCAGAGGATAACCAACATGCTATGATTTACTTATAGGCAGGTTGACCGTTCTTTGCCCCATAGAAGGAAATAAAAAATCCTTTTGGCCTTCCTAAAGGGCTTTGCCCTGTCAAGATGTTACCTACCTGCAGATGGACAGCCAAGGTATAAAATATCCTCTCTCCCTTATTCTTAGGTTCTGGAAAGAACACAGGGAAATTAATGAATTGATTGAGAGTGAACTCAGAGACCACTTTCAGCATTAAAGGATTAGTATGCAACATAACCCTAGCCTTGTGAAAAATAAGGTATTGATGTTCCACCATGAGAGCTTGCAGCTCAGACACTCACCTTGCAAATGTCAGTGCAATAAGCAAAACAAGTTTACCATTTTAAGAATTTAGGATCAGCATGAGCTGCTAGTTTGAAAGGTTTTAATGTTAATTTTTCCAGAACATATTTGAGACCCCACGAAGTAGAAATTTGCTTGCAAGGAGGTCTCATATGGAACTTTCCTTTAATTAACTGTTTTACTAAAAGAGGAGAAGAAGATAAAGGGGATCCACAGGTAGACATCTAAAGATGGCCTCTAAATCCACTTTAATAGATCCGGACAATAAGCCATCTTGAAGTAGTTCATACAAATATTTCAAGACCAGAGGGATATTAACTTCAACAGATCCCATTTCCATTTAGTCACCACTTAGAAAACCTCATCCATTTATAAACATAGCGTATTCTAGTTGCAGGTTTCCTGGTCTACTATAAGACCTTCTGCACATCCTTCATGAAATGAGTGCCTAAACAGAATTAACATTTAATAATCTAGGCTGTCAACTGATGTTTCAACAAATCGAGGTGCACCAGTTGCCCCTGAAACTGTGTGAGCAGATCTAGAGTGTGAGGAAGTTTGTGGCAATTGCACTTTAGTCAATACCATTAACAGGGAGAACTAAGATTGCCTAGGCCAATAGGGTGTTAGTACAATGATCTTTGGCATTTCTTTCTGAACTTTGAGAAGTGTCTTCTGAATCAGTGGAAAGGACAGAAACACATAAAGAAACAATCCCATCCAAGGGAATGAGAATGCATCTGCAAACCAAGCATGGCTACAAGGATGTTTGGAACAGAATTTCTCTAGTTATTTTGTTTGAAAGGAGGCAAAGAGACATACTTGAGATGTTTGCCACATCAAGACTAGAAAACTGAACACCACTGCCTTGAGCTTCCACTTGTGTAGGTCTTCCCAGGATCTGCTCAGTCTGTCTGCCAAAATGTTCCGCTCTGACAGGATTTGTGAAGCTTGAGGAGTCAAATAATACTGAGAAGCCAGCTACCAGGCCATCATTGCCAAAAGGCACACAGGGTACGTCCTTGTATCCCCTTGTTTGTTGAGATGCCACATCAATGTAGTGTTGTCTGTAATCACCTGGAGAGAACCCAGAGTCCACAGGTGATGAATACCCTTCAAGTTGTGAATCACTGTCAACATCTCCTTGATACTGATGTGCTTCTGTGTGACTAGGGCTCCCAAGTGGTTTGTACTTGTTTCCCCATTAACACAGCTCACCATGTGAAGCTGGACGAAACTGTCTGGACAGATTGCATAGGCACTGGAGGGGAGAACAGAAGTCCTGGATTGGCACTTAACTGTTCTCAGCACTACCAAAACTCTCATCTGACAAAAGAATGCACTGGTAACTAAATTTCCAGGAAATAAAGGTGCTGGGACCAACAATTTTGAACATACCATTGAACTTTTCTCATGTGAAGATAAGCCAGTGGTATAAGAATCATGGATTTCATCAGTTTAAGAATTTTCAGGAACTCTGAGGCCAAGGCAAAAATCCCCTTGGAGAATTCCAGATATAATATTTGGTAAGACAGGATGTTGTCTTTGGGCAGAAAGGCCATTCTTTCAATGGAGTCAACTAGACACCATACAAAGATGAGTCTTTGAGATGGGGTCAGGCACAACTTCAGGAGGTTCAACTTGAAACTTAGTAGAAAGATTAAGGCAGAAACATTCTCTAACAATACCAAACACCCGGACTCAGACTCTGGACAAATCAGCAATTTATCTAAGAAAGGAAGAATGTGGATGTCCATAGTCTGACAATGTGCCACTACTAGGGCAAGGCATTTTGTAAACACTTGAGGAGCAGTGGATAGCTCAAAGTACAATACAGAAAGCTGAAAGTTAGATACAAAGACAACAAATCTCCAATACCTTTGGAAGTGATGAACAATGAGGATATGATGATAGGAATCCTTTAAGTCTAGGGTCAACATGAAGCAGTGATCTGGCAGAAGAAGAAACTCTGTTTATAGGGTGAGCATCTTGACCATGGGAATTTGAGTGAAGGTTTTCAGAAAGGAAATGTCTAACACTGATCTCCACAAAAGTTCTTTTTGGGAACCAGGAAAATTCAAGAATAACAACTCCTAGTTTTCTCAGAAGGAGGAACAAGTTCTATAATCTCTGAGTCTAACATATGCTAGGCAATAAGAGGGAATAACAAAGACTGGTTCAGGTTATGACAGTGAACCCCACTGAATGGTGGAGAGTGATTTTTCCACTGCCATTTATAACCCCTGCCCACAATATTGAGAATCCATTTGTTGGAAGCTATTGATGGCCACGCCACCTTCTTGACAGACAATTTTAGAGACATAGCACCCAAAGAGTGGTTTGGAAAAGATGGTGCCCCATCTCAGCATAGTAATAAATTGGTAGGTGGGACTATCCATTTTGGGAAAGTGGCCCCTCTTGTTAGGATTAGCGGAGCTCTCATCCTGCCATTTCCTGTTATTAACTTGTTTCTTATTAGGCTGGGGATTTTGTTTAAGAAGTCACCGAAAATTATCCTGTTTAAAAGAAGAGAACTTGAGAATATGAAACATTGTCAACACCCTTTGCATCAATTTACCTCTGTCATCCCAGTGTTTAAGGATATGATTAGCTCCTGTATCAAGCACACAATCAGACTCAATAGGAGCTTTCAAAATCTTATTTTTTAACTCATCAGAGAAATTCTGAGTGTTCAACCAAGAATGACTACACAACATAAGTACTCTCAATTAAATAAAAACTGGCTAATTTCAGCCCCCATATGAATAAAAATAGCCTAAACTAGCCTTAGACCAAGAACTGAGTGAAAACATAAAAAATCTTGTCAGAAACAAAATGTCACCAAACATGCGATTTAAATGAAAAATTAATTTAAAAAGTCATCAAAACTTTACAATTCACTTATATACTTTAAGCTATGGAAAGAAAAAAAGCAGGAAAAAAAAATGAAAATTTTCATCTCAAAAGATTCAAAATAAAGTCTTAAATCAATGAAAATTATCTTCTGCAATTTACTCGCAGTTATGGCAGCACAAGGCAATAACAGAGCTGCACCAAAACGGTCTTAGTGCAGAAATTATCTAAAACATTCACCAAAGATCAGAAAAAATTTGGAATGGGATTAAATTCCCACACAAACTAGTAATCAACTAAATATCGCATATCGTATACTGTAGTAGGGAATGTTGTTGTGTCTTTCGGCTTATCCCGGTCAGGGGTCGCCACAGCAGAACCCCGGTCCGCTAATGTTTGGTAGTGAATTTTTACATGCCAAGTTAACAGCCCTGATGCACAACCTTCAATGAAGGCACGCCCATTCACGCATGACTCCACACAGAAGACGCTCTAGCTGAGAATCAAACGCAACAACGTCTTGCTGTGAGGCGACAACGCTACCGCAGCACCACTACCGCGGGTATACTGTAGTAGGGAATAAATACTAAAAACCTTACTTTTTTTAAAGCAACATGCAAATCAGCATGAAATAAATTTCAAGAACTGAAAGAAAAGGCTAGAGGGAAAACACAAAGGGTTCCTTATCTGAGCTCTGAAGATGAAGTAACCCAGAGAGGAGCAGTTTTCTCAGAAATTCTTCTTGTCTAATAGTGGTAGAAAAAAATTGAAGGGTTTCAGTCTATGGCTGTAAAGGACTGTCCTGCCTTTGGTAGCTGATTGGTCATTCCCACCAACTGCAAGCAGGGGAGCAGTTCTGAACTTTGACAGACTGCCAGAAAGAGCTTAATTACTATTCATATGCCAGTAAAGTAGTGTGTTTGTTGAACATATAACATTATCAATTAATGCATCAGAAATACAAAAATGTTAATTTCATCTGAAAAATTGAATGAATGTGGCAAGGCAAGCAAAACATCAGAAGCAGAGCTGCTGTTGTAGTGAAAAAAAACATCAGAATTAGCTGGGTAATATAGAGTCTTTTAATGTGGCCTTGGAGATTACATTCATGTGAGGCAAAGACATATTAAAAAAAGAGAATGCAGTACTCCATATGTCATAAAGGACTGGATTGGGGTGGTGTGGAGAAGAAAGTAGGTGAAACATTTCACATAGGGTTAGAGCAAGAGCAGAGCCAATATTTAGATAAAAATAGTTTAATGTAATTTTAAAACTACTGTGGTTGATAAAGGTAATGTATTCCAATTTTTTGCTATGGAGCAGAAGTAAAGGTTGTATCTAATGCTTTAATTTGGTTTATATATGGAAAGGACTTTTCTTATGATCAGAGAAGTCTATTGGGGTGGTAACTGTGTTGAATGGCTTTTAGTATGGGGCAAGGTAAGGGTCTATATACATTTTTATGTGTAGTTCTAACCACTTAAGAGTTTAATGTACTGTGCAGTGATGTATGAAGTGAGACATCTGTTGCAAATTTTATGATTTTGTTATAGAATACATCAAGCTTAACGTTTAGAGTGTCTTGTATGCAAGTGAAGATTCAGGCTCAATACAGCAGAGAGGATAAGAGGAATGTATTGCCAAGGATAGCTTTCTTGGTTTGTATTTAAGAAGTTTTTTTTTTTTTTTGTCTATTTAGCCTTCTTAGTTTTTGGTGGATTTTTCTCATGTTGTTTTGAAAGTCAAACTGAAGTTTATAATTGATTATCATTCCTAGTAGTTTTTCATGGAATACTAATTCAATTTCTGTATTATTCAGTGAAACAATTTATTTTTAATTTGTTTTTATCTTGAATATGTGTTTTGGGGTAAACAGGAGAAGCTTAGTTTTGTTGGAATTGAGTAAAAACTGAATATTTCTCAGCCAGGTTTTACGGATTTTTTCTGTGCAGTAGATTACATATTTTTCCTTCATTTTATCAATCATTCACCCTAACATTACATAAATTGCTAAGTTCCTGCCTTCCCGTAAACCTAAGTTCTCTTCCTGGACATTATTTAATTACTGCACTATTCACAACTTCTTATGCTCTACATTCACTACTTCATAACCTCCTTACTATTTTAGTGCTAAAGTTAATCCCTTTCTCATCACCCATCTTCCCTTCCAACAATCCCTTCCTACTGTTCTGCCTGTTTTAACTGTTTCATTCCATATTTCTCTCGTCTGACTGTGTGTCCCTTCCTGCCAACTCCCTCCTCCTGTCCTTGTGATGTTTGATCTTGCATGGCCACCTCTTTCTCCATTTCCCCTTCATGAGTTGTTGCTGTTGTCTGTTTCTGTCCTTTTATCTTGGCGGTTTTCTCCTAGCCTTCTTTTCTCTTTTGTGGATACATCTTCCACTTCCTCCCTTTATCTTACCCTTGTCACCTCACTTGCTTGTTCTCCTCTTACTGCCTAGCTTTTCTTTCTCCTATCCTAGTGATGGACTGTGTACTGGGACAGCTGGAAAGTATGAAGGAAAAAGGAGGGGAACATTTCAAAGTATTTATGGCATCTTATTTAAGCCTATTAATTTAGTTCATCTAATGAAGCAAGCATATAAAAGGAACTTGGTTGCATTCTGTATAGTTTGCTTATTTATTACTGTTAGAGCTTTTGGCTTGCAGTTTAGATTCTGTTGTCTTACTGTATAATTCATTGTGCAATAATATTGCTATGTAGACTTTGAAGATTTATTTTCTGATCCAAACATTTGAAGTTTATTATATAATTGTATTGTTATAAAAGCAATAGGATTGTTCTTACTGTTGGTAGCTAATGGATGCGAAAAACTAGATATAAATAGATGTTTTGCTTTTAAAAGGCCTGAAACCTTTTCTTATTAAAAATAACATTGGAGCATTTTTCCCAATTTCCCTGAATAGGGTATTTTAAGATTAAACTACATTAAGTGGAAAAAAAAACATATCTGTCTTTTACTTTTAATCACCATTTAATTAGCAGCCCCTCTGGCATTTACTTTGCATCATATGAAAGTTGAACATTTGGATGTTCGATTATGTAAAGTAGACCCATATATATATATATATATATATATATATATATATATATATATATATATATATATATATATAGGTTTACCGACATAATGTTGAATGGCATAATGTCTAATAGTCATTTGGTGGAAAAATAACATCTCAACCCAAAATATTGAATTATCAAAATGTCTACAATCATTTCATTGTAAAAGCAATGAGATCAACTCTACTATTTTGCAGGGGGGCTCTGCCCCCCCTGCACCCCCCCATATGGGGGACTGTGCCCCTCACACACCCCCTACTTAAATATATCAACTCAGAGATTGCACTACAGTGCAGAAATGGGCAAATTTGATAATTTCAACATTATGTGTTTAGACTAATTTTATTTCAACATTTTGATCATTGAATATAGTGTGTTCAACCAATTCAGTTTCAACCATTTAGCATTCAACATTATGTTGGTAAACCATATATATATATATATATATATATATATATATATATATATATATATATATATATATACATACATATATATATATATATATACATACATATGTGTGTATATGAGTGTGTGTGTGTTTGTGTGTATATGGATGTGGGTAATTTAGTGGACTACACACTTGCCTGACACATTGTTCACCTAAACACACTTACCTAAGCGGCAACTGTGCGACAGCACATTTGTGTGAAAATACATGCTCTAAATACAATATGTCTGAAAAAAGAATATCAACAACACAATAATCAATAAGGAAAATTGTTGAGTTTGTCAATTGTGGAAAGTTAACTTTGAGTATTTTTTGCAGGGGGGACAAGCCCCCCGCACTCCCCACACTGACCAAAATTACATGTAACAATTCCATGGTCACACCAATTCTAAGATGGGAGAAATCTCTCAAGACCAGGAAATCACTAACAGTGCACACTGAGACATTGTACCAGCAGTTATTTACAATAAAAAAGACTGATTGTGTCTCTAGCCTGCACTGCTTAATTTCATGTTGCTTATATCCTCAAGCTATAAATTATCGGTTGATTGTATATTTAAATAGAGCATTATTTATGCTATTATTAGATCTGAAGAAGGGTCTTAGTACCCAAAAGCACTCATCTCTTATTCCTTACTGTTTTTATATGTTTTAGTTTGTGAGTTGATTTTATTTTCATCATGGTTATTAAATTGTGGTTTATACTATTCTAGCATAGTGGTCACGCAGAGTTTGTTCGCATCTGTCTTTACTGGTACTCTACTGTGTGTTCTTTGGCAGCCTGTTGGGTTGATTATTTGAATATTATTTATATATATATATATATATATATATATATATATATATATATACATACACAAACTGAGTGTGTGTGTGTGTGTGTGTGTGTGTGTGTGTGTGTGTGTGTGTGTGTGTGTGTGTGTGTGTGTGTGTGTGTGTGTGTGCATGCGTGCATGGAGGGCTGTGTATTTCAGTTTATTTATTAATTCAACATTGACAACATATGGTTGACAGAAAACCTCTATTCACAGGACTTCAGCTATTGGCTGATTGAGGGTAGATGCATCCTGGAGAGCTCTGAGCATTTGGTAGATTGCAAACTGCTATCTTTAAGCACTGTCTCCATGCTATTATTGTAAACTGCTATCTTTAAGCACTGCCTGTGTGTTATTATTGCAAACTGCTATCTTTAAGCACTGTCTGCGTGTTATTATAGGAAGGACCTGTCTTTCATTTTTACTAACATATGGCATTGCATGAAGTTCAGCACATCACCATACAAACCACCACTTACTCCCAATAAGCCTAGAAGGAAGGGCCTTCATACTTCTGCAGGGAAGGAGGGAGTGTGTGAAAGCCAGTTCTCCAAGATAGCAGGGATGTAAAGCACAACAGGAAAACTATCAAAAATGCTCTACATTTCTATATTCGAAGAGAGTTTTTTTAATGGAAATATGCTGAAATATTTGCTATCAATCAATTTGGTGATGATACACATCAAAAAGGCCTAGACAAAGTCAACATTGCTAAAACTGACTTAAGAGCAAGCATGGTATCTGTAGATTAAAAAGCCATGTGCTATCAGCCAAAACAGAGAATGCTGTTTAGCTTGTTTGAGTGCATAGAACTCACCCCCAACATGTCATTTTTTTCAAGTGCTTTTTCTCAAAGCACTTAAGTCTTTTCATTCTCAGCTTAGACTATATTACTGCCCATCCAGTCTGAGCAGTAAAGCTCAAAACAGCTCCAGGATATGCAACCTTAAATAATTAATGCTATTATTGTTGAACCATTTAATAAAACTGGACATGTATAATCCAACACGTTCAGTGAGTTCCTATGGGATAATCACCATTTTTTACTGCCCAAAGACCTTCCAGTGAATCAAACAGTAATATACCAGAAGCGATTCCGCAGACCAAGATGAAAGTTCTACTCAACACAAAAGTAAATAACCGAAGTAGAGTAGAACTAAACAATGACGCCAGGTTCAAGTAAAAAAGCTTTATTACGATACATAAGTGCTTTCACAGTTATAAACAACTGCCTTCTGTGGGTGCCATAGAATACTAATTTTTTTTTTCTTTAATCGTCTTCTTTTCTTTCGGCTGCTCCCATTAGGTGTCGCCACAGCAGATCACCTGTTTCCATTTCTTCCTGTCCTCTGCATCTTGCTCTGTCACACCAACCACCTGCATGTCTTCTCTCACCACATCCATAAACCTTATCTTAGGCCTTCTCTTTTCCTGTTACCTGACAGCTCCATCCTTAGCATCCTTCTCCCAATATACCCAGCATACCTCCTCAGTGCATGTTCAAACCAACGTAATCTTGCCTCTTTGGCTTTGTCTCCAAACTGTCCAGCCTGAGCTGACCCTCTAATATACTCATTTCTAATCCTGTCCATCCTCATCCCACCCAATGCAAATCTTAACATCTTTAATCTGCCACCTCCAGCTCTGACTTCTGTCTTTTCGTCAGTGCATTTTTTTTATTATATCTGAGCAATTCCTTGCAATTCATTTCAGTTCATTCTCCTCCACTTCCTGAAATGAATTGCTCTGGCTTCTGTCTTTTCGTCAGTGCATTTTTTTTATTATATCTGAGCAATTAATTCCAAGAAGTGGAGGAGAATGAACTTTTATTTAACTGCATCGAAGGTCACTCAGTCATGTCAATTAGGTTTTAATACAAGTGAGTCTTTAATGTACACCATTAATGGAATATAGTTAACCCCATTCTTTGCAGGAAACTATGTTTTGGGTAATAAAAGAAGCAGTGTACACTCAGAGATAGTCTATGCTCAAGTCCATGAAAAGAACTCAATTCATGTAGGGCTGAGTAACTTCGACTGGCTATCACTTAAAGGGTATTTAGCAAGTAAGACACAGTGCCTCTCTCTCTCTCTCTCTCTCTCTCTCTCTCTCTCTCTCTTTATCTGTCAGGAATCAAAACCTTGTTGCATGAGGTATAAGAACTTCATGCAATAAATTGCCCATGTTACTGCTCAGGTATATATTAATGAGTAAAATGTGTACTGAGAAGTGTCAGAATAAAATCAAAATAATAGATGAAGAAGAAAAAAAATTAATTAGCAAGGATAATGTCAAAATAAAGGAGAATGCTGAATGATTTGTTTGCGGTGAGAGCCATGTGCACATCATAGCAAAACTGCTAAATGAAGCATGCTCTGACATGAGCACTGACAGTTCTCATGTCAATGCTCATGTCATGATGTCATGCTTATGTCAGTGCTCATATCAGTGTTCATGCCATGATGCCATGCTTATGTCAGTGCACATGTCAGTAATCATGTCAGTGCTCATGTCATGATGTCATACTTATGTCAGTGCTCATGACAGCACTTATGTCAGTAATCATGTCAGTGCTCATGTCATGATGTCATGCTTATGCAAGTGCTCATGTAAATGCTCATGTCAGTAATCATGTCAGTGCTTATGTCATGATGTCATGCTTATGCCAGTGCTCATGTCAGCATGTATGTCAGTAATCATGTCAGTGCTCATGTCATGATGTCATTCTTATGTTAGTTCTCATGTCAGTGCTCATGTCAGTAATCATGTCAGTGCTCATGCCATAATGTCATGCTTATGTCAGTGCTTAAGTCACTGCTCATATCAATAACCATGTCAATGCTCATGTCATGATGTCATTCTTATGGCAGTGCTCATGCCAAAGCTTATGTCATGCTCTGACATGAGCACTGATTTTATGGGCTAGTATGTAATAAAGAATGCTTATTAGTTTGCACTGATTACTGTACTGTAGAAATCCCTGTTTTTCACATGCTCATCTGTAATGATAAAAACTATCAGCAAGTTATTTGCAGTTTTTGGTATAACAGAGGCACTGAAGATGGTCATTACTAGTACCCATCAACAATGATAATTCTAATGAATTCTGGAAATGGTAGGCTATTACACTTAGAAAAGTAATTCCTGCATAGTCATAATTTAGTGATCTGGTAAATATTCCATGCAAAATCCAAGTAAAGCAATAAGAGTCACCAAGACTGAATGCAAGTACTGGAGACAGCAGCCAAAGAGTATGCTGAGATCCTATATATATGCCTTGCTGTTGATATTATACCATCCAGCCTTCAATTCCAGCACGTCTTTTCAAACAAGATAGCTAATGTAACTAAATTCAGAGGAAGAATGGAGGAACAGATTGCAGAGACAAAGATAAGGTACCAGGATATACTCATACTGGGAAAACCGACAAGAACCAGTCTTTCTATAAAGGAGACAGTGTGTCGGTGAAAAGTAAACTCCACAAGATTGCCACACCAGTTTTTGATATTCATCTTTTGGAAAAACAGTGAGCCAAAGCAGCGTTCTTAGATTACTCATAGGTAAACCCACTTCACTTAATCTCCCAATTTTTTTTAAATGCTGGCATGTTGGTAAACATGGAGAAAAAGCAGTTCTGAGACTAAGTCAGCAAGTGTTAGTACTACTTTAAAGTTTCTTCTCAGACAACCAGTGCATAAAGAGTCCCAGTAGACTAAAAGTAAAGTAACATCTGAATGCTTGTTCATTCATTGCATAAAAAACAGTAAAGTTGTTTTTTTTAACAAAGACATCATTACTAAATATATTTATTGTCAAAAAGGTTTTTAGCTAATAAAATAATTTTTTCTTTACAGATGTGACACAAAATGAGTATTTTCCATGAAAATACATCTATATTTTGATAAATGTAAATAGCAGTTTTGTTTTAATCTTCTGCCAGTCAAACGTATTGTTACAAATAAGTAATTGATGTTTTTTAATACATTACAGAAGGAGCCATGGGTGTAAAACAAAAAGTTATGTGCCTTTATACAGTTTGCCATTCTGTGAAAGTCTGTGGTAAGAACTGTCCATGCTGCCCTCCACATACAAAAGGTAGATGAAGTGTTATAGAGGCATTCATGTCAGTTAGTGGAACCTGCTAAAACAAAAATCACTAAATCTGAATCCATCAAACATATTTAAAAAAGGTGATACATAAAACAAGTGATAAAAATAATGTCAATAATATGCAAACAGAAAGCCTCCCACACACCACTAGATGAATTAACTAACTCCATAGTTCCAACCATGATGTAAGGGCAAATGCTTAAAAAACAAAGCGCTCCTTCCTGCAGTGCATTTGTATAAATTGGCTGAAAAAGATAATAAATGTAGTGCATGTGTATAATAACAACTAACAGTTCCAATATAAAAAAATCTCAATAAATCAAGACAAAACTTAAAAACTCATACCCTCCAATAATCCTGCAAAACAGGACTTACACAGAGAACTTCAAATAAATGGAATATTAGCCTTCCATGCATTTATGCATGCATGTACATTATAAATTTATTTGTTTATTTATCATAATGTCTGTATTGAACATTCGATTATATTTTACATCAGATAGACTGAAAAGATAACAAAGAGAGACATAGTATCATTTGGGCAGTCACAATACTTCTAACCAATACAGCAGGCATTGTAGAAAGAGATTACTTAGAGATTTTGCTAATAAAGTGAAGCTTTAAGGCTTGAAGTTGTAAAAGGTCATTTTTAATCGCCTCTGAAGTTGCATTAGTGTTGACTTCAACTATCTTTTCTAACGGGAAGGCAATAAAAATGTATATCTTGCCCAAAGTGATAGCTATCTATCTGTCTGTTTCATATCCTACCTCTTAAATTCTTACTGTAAAAACTCTGGACAAAGCCAAACATAATAGAGGGGGGGTGCAAAGGCCCAAAAGTAATAACAGATGTTAAATATTGCTCTTATAAACAGAAAGTTGTCAGAATAACAGGCTTTGTGTTAGCATGCATTTTTCTGAAGGATATAAAGTCTGAAACTCAAATGTATGTCATTACTTATTGACTACAATCCTAAGTGATTTGCCAGAAAACCAAAAATTGTATGAGGAACAGACCAACAACATGAAGCAAACATCTGGTAAAATTCTGGACATTCTGCAAAAATCTGGAAACTCTGCTCCACTTGTCCATTATTTTCAGAGCTGTTACTCAACAGGGATTTAACTGTTTTTGATATATTAATTTGTAGCCCTATTATTGCCGCTAAACTTTGGAGAAAGGCAAGAATACATGCAGCCTAGTAGGCCAGGTCTTTTAGCCCAACTACATAGTCATCTGCAAACCATAATGTTAGGGGTGCTGTTCACTATTTAATTTAAGTCTGATGGGAATCATATCTTTGCCTCAAGAACAAGCCAATGGCATAAGCCATCATAATGAACAAAATGGTAGAAAAGAGCCTCTTTCCAACCTATTAAGCTTGAAGAAGAGTCCATTTGAAGTCATTGGGCCAGTGGTCTCACATACAGCACCTGACAGCATTTGATAAATAGCCATAGTCCACCATATTAACTGACATTTGACAGAATCAAAGGCTTTGTTGAAGTCAATCAGCAGTGCAGCTGCTGAAAGGTTATGCCTCAAAAAACCTTTTTTGAATATCCAGCCACAAACTACCTACGTCAGGGCTGCCTGCTCCCTGCTTTAAAAAAATATATATATGTGATTTTCTCCTACTAGTCTCAGGAGCACTTTCCCCAGCCTATTAGCCAGAATTTTTGTATAACTCATAAGCTCAGTTTGTAAGAGAGAGAGACAGAGAGAGAGAGAGCTAGGGCTATAGCTGGCAGGATCTGCAAGGTCTTCCTGAGTTTGGAGAACATGAATGCACTAACTAGCCTAATATCAGGTGAGAACGAGTGAGCATGGATGGCTTCCAAGAATATTTGCAGTAGGGGAGTGGCGAACTCCTCCATGCTTTATAAAAATTAGCAGTGGACCCATCTATGCCTGGCATTTTCCCTGATGCTGAATCGGTGATGGCACTCATAATCTCTTCTTTCGACTTTAGTCAGATCTTAATTACCTGCTTCATGTAGACCATGGGGGGTAAATCCATTGAGAAGCTCTACCACAGCAGGAGTAATATTTGCCTGCCTAAAACATTATTGATAACTTCCGTCTCCATATATATATATATATATATATATATATATATATATATATATATATATATATATATATATATATATACCCCCTTGACTGTTCCTGAGGGGACTGATTGCCATTTCCTACTACCTTTCCTTAAGTTTTTAGGTAGGGGTTTGTAGCAAATAATATCCCTGGCTCAATAAAATAGGCAGTCCCATTGCTCAGACACTGCTATTATGCACATTTTTCAATATTTAGCCTTTAGGCTTGTAATTTATTCCCCAGGATTGGAATTTCTGCAGCCTCGATGTAGGTATCTCTATTCCTTTCTAATTATCTGCTGCTCTCTTTTCTGTCATATAATTCTTAATCAGCTCAGTTTTGAAGTTATACTAACTCCTTCTGGAGTAATTCGGACAACTCCCCTGCTATGATTCCAGTAGTTACCAAGTTATTTGGTAAAAGATGACTTAAAGTCACTGTTCTGTAATAATAATTGGTCAAATCTCCATGTCTTATGGGGTATAAGTGTTTTATCCTCTTTTAATGTCAAATACTCCATAGCTTGATCAGAGCGCTCATTCAGGGTAATCAACATATTACTAAATTTAGGGAGGGCTTTTCTCACAATCAGCCACATATCTCACCTACTTGCTAAACCCAAAGAATTATTTCCATATGTACAGTCATTAAACACAGGATTAAAAACTCTCCAGACATCTTCAAGGTCAAATTCCCTCCACAAAATATTGAGTCTGCTAATGACAGCAGGGAGACGTGCCCACCCATTTGGGTATCCTGTCTCTTACCCACCCATGATAAGTGTTTCAGGGAGGGGTTGTAGTTTACAGAGTTGGACTGCCATGTCATCTAGTGGTTGGATATATTCTGAATTTGAGCTATAAAAATTAACGAACAAAGTGGATCTAGTATGGTAGTGCCTTGAAATATGAGTCACCTGCTATGATTAAACTGAAAGACATGTTGGTTAACCCATCCCATTCCTTAGGTGAATGCATTGATACCTCAATCTTGGCAGCTGTGACAAATTCAAAGTATTTGCACGGCCACTTGGAAAGTACCTTAGGTAGGAAGCTACACTTAACCTTGGTCATTTGAATAAATGCAAAAATGCAAGCTGCTTTGTAGCAACTGCTGAATTATTAATTTAGACCAATAGGGGGTAAACATTCTCCTTTACATTCCAGCACACCCTAAGGATCTGTTTGGATTGTGGGCCACAATAATGCCATACCCAGCAGCAATATATGGGATCTGTCTTCATTGCAAAGAAATCTTTTACCGATAGGAAACTTATTGTTAACAGTAAAAAAATGTAGTAACTAAAATAAACAATTAAGAGAGAAAACAAATATGCCAGTCAATAAATTAAGCCAGATAGTGAGTACAACAGGAGAAAATCTGACTCAGCGAACACACCTCCTTGCAGTCCCAGCCAATAACCTCAGTAATAGAGCATCTACCATTGAAAGCAAATTGTAAAGCCACAATATCCACAATATCACCAGGCCAATCCAGTTACCTAAGTCAAAACCAAAGTGATCAGGTTGTAGGCACTAATTTGTCAAAATCATCTAACTTTTCATTAAGGTCACTGCAGGATTTTTCCATTTCTTCCACTTCATCCAGTGATCCCCAGACAAAAACATTCTATGGCAATATCCCCAAATATATCTCCACTTGTCTCCATACTTGCTATTATCATAGCTGTCCTTAGACATAGGCCAATCAGGGGGCCACCTAGGGCACCGCTCTAACATGGGCTATTTTCCAGTATTTATTGGTTTATTTATTTATTTTTTTTGTAGTAAAGAAATGTTTTCTCTAAACTGTGTTGAATGAATACAGAAAAAACTGAGGAGTAAGACAAACTGTGAAAAAAAAGGAAGAAAAAGGTAATCAGTGTGGTGTTGGTAGGCTAAGTTGGGGGCATCAGGTGGTGTGGGAGAGGCTGTGTGGAGCCCTTTTGCCTAAAGCAGCAGTTGTCCAAAGGCCTGCCCTGGCTATTATGGCATACTTGGTAGGGTTAGGTTTAAAAGAATTAATGAGATTAGCTTGTGAGTGTCCTGCTTGATCTGTCTTTGCAAGGGCAATGTGACCACAAGCTACTTTCCTTTTTTAATGAGGAGATTTGCGGAGACGACCACTTAAAGTTCTGTCACATTTCATGCTTGGAATAATGATTTGTGTAATGGCACAGACTGCATCAGTATAAGTGTAGGAGTCTTTTTTCTCCTTGCATTGCAGAAACTCATCTATGACAGGGACTTGGAAAGCCATAATCATGGTACCCTCCATTAGGAACAGAGTAAAAGGATAACACAGTTGGACCCAGTATCCTAATTCCCTGCATTGTTGCCAATAGAGAGTTATAGCCTTCCTTTTATTGTACAGCGTCATGCTATAGTCCAGAGCTGTGTGGACCACATGGCCCACCACTACAAAATTATCCTTCTGTCACTGTAGTTTAAGCACTTAAATATGAAATGCCTAGGCTGACTATTGTTATTGTATCTCATGTTTTTCCTATGTGCCAGTTCTACAATTGGTGTAGACATGCCTCCAAGCATCTCAAACAGGACACTTTTGATAAATTTTATTGTCTCTGCTCCTTCAACTTTCTCTGGAAGTCCAGTAATGTTGATGTTATTCTGCATTGCTCAGTTATCAATATTGTCCAATTTGACCACCATACCATAGGAATTATCAGGGACATCTTGCAAAGACATAGAGTGCTATGTCATCATTGCACATTGTGCCAATAGTTGCTCTGCAGTGTGCATTAAGGACGTCTGGATATCTTTTGGCTTGTCCTCATGGCTAGTGGTAACAGTTTTTATCTCATGCATATCAGTTATCATAGCTTTCATTAAATCAGCTAGGGTCTCCAGTGAAGCTGAAATGCTATGGAATTCCTCGGCAACTTGCTGTCCCTTCATAACCGCAACCACTGCATGACAAATTAAGCCATAATGGGGAAGAATTGTGGCTAGTTACACTTGTGTACAACAGTTTCAACCCACCATAATATTGACTTATTATTTTCACTTTGGCCAGCAAGGAAAGTGCATTTGTGGTGAGACTGTTTCACAGATATAACATTAGTTTAATACCCAATGAATAAAGGATCACATGTCTACCTCCATCTTCATAGCCCATACATGCTCTGTTAACATTACATTTATGATACTAGATATTCTTGAAGTGTATACTTAACTGATGGACATTATCCTTTACAAAGTAGTTCTCAGAGTTCCTCAAAGTCAACCTGACCCTTCCCAAGAAAGCTTTCTTATTACATTAAAGTAAAAGTTTTAAAATGTACTAGAATATTCTCTGACAGCCTTTAACCACACATTGGCTCAAAAATGAACCATGACTTTGCATTTTCATGACATAGGGCATGCTTACTATATTCGAGGGAGTTGTTTTCATCACATTTATACACTGGATACATGTTCATTTACCATGCACTATGTATGCATTGATATTTTACCTAGAGATCTCAAATTAGTGAACTGCAGAAATGTATTCTCCTTACAAGTCCCCATATATTACCCAGCAATACAAAATAAATGAAGACCAGCCAGATGCCTGACAATATAAGCTCACAGTGTCCCTTAATCTGTAAGTGCTCCTCAAATAGATTCAAGCATTGTGTGTGGTAAAAGTCTGTACCTTGAAAAGAAGCATCTCATTTCTTTGGGCTGCAGTGGAAAAGGTACAACTCATGCACACCAACAATAAAAATATTCAGTTTTCAGGTAAAAAATGCACCTATCCAACAAGAAACTAGTCACACCATACATTATGTAATATTTTAATGGTATATTCATGCTGGTACCAAGTGCACATGGAATTTAACAAGTCTGATTACATTAAGCTTCCTCATAATTACACAATCTGCTGTTGCATGTAAGTGAACTGTTTCCATTACAACGCATCCCCATAATAACATCTATTAAAACTACTGCAGCATGTAAGTAAATACTTTGCATTTTTAGTAACAATTCAGCATATTATCATAAGCAACAACAAAAAAAAAAATCACCTTTCAGCTGTTCAGACTGCGACAAGCTATTATGTGCTGTTTGCTAACAGAGAAGATACCACCGGAGACTAAAGATGTAATATTTTTCAGCTGTCATGCACACCATCATGGAGACTTAACAACTGAAGAAAAAATAAGTAAGTAAATAAATACATAGATAAAAGATTATATGCATTGATTGGTTGATAAATAAAAGTACCATTGGGGTGTATTTCTAATATTTAATTTTGACCTCTGTCAGACGAAGTGAAACAAGTTATGTTTCTTTCAGAAGAGCTATATATATATATATATATATATATATATATATATATATATATATATCTGTATATATATATATATATATATATATATGTGTATATATATATATATATATATATATATATATATATGTGTATATATATATATATATATATATATATATATATATCTAGCTATAGAGGGTTTACTATGACATACCTGAACAGCAGTCAGTTGAACCTCCAATGGGCGAAATCACAGTTTCCAAAGAGCACGTAATCGAACCAACAAGGGTCAAGCATGCATGATCAAGTTGCATGGTGCACTCGACCGTTTGACACTGTGAAGGGAGGTTGCACTTCAGTGACGAACAGGGAATTAGCCCATTTCCTCACTGTAGTGTGGTCTTGGAGTTGGTATATTTAATGTGCAGGGGGGCCCAGCCCCCCTGCAAAATACTAGAATTAACATACCATTGACTGTAGAGTTAAATGGTATGTTAATGTGCATAGCAGGAGGTGACAGACATCACCTCCTGCTATGTCGAATACATCAAACCACAGTTGCTGATGTCTTCATTTTTGGTGTGATTTCCTATTCAAAATTTCGGATTCAGCATTTCGGGTCGACATTTTACAGGGTCAACCAAAGCTGGTTCGAAATTTCAATATAAAACCTATACAGAGCACTGTTGCATAAATGTTTTATTCTAGTTCACCTACCACAGGTGGTCTGGAACACCCCACACTGACCTGACAAACAAAGTGTCACTCCACACCCATATGCCAAACTACTTCATCCATGGCAAACAGTACAAAATATTACGAACAATTAGAGGTGTCCTCCCTGCACTTCCTTGCTCATTTTTGATGGACAATTTTCTTCCAAGTTTTCCTTCCTGGTCCTACTGAATTTAAGTAAAAGATTGCCCTGACTTCCTTGCAAAGTGCTCACAAAAACAGATTCACTTGCTTATGTGGTATAGCCCTTTATAATAGTCAGCATGCTCATGGTACCAGAGTGCATTTGGTTAGAAATGTTTTCTGAAGAGCACAACTTGTTGTTCTTCTGTTTTGCTGTGCATCTTGTTTGCTACATCACATTTCAGCACATAGGTTCATAGGTTCATAGGTAGGTACTAGGCTACTGGCCCTAGGGCCTTTATAAGCCAAGCCAAAAAGGTACCCTGGCTCTTGCCTCCCAAGAAAATTATTTTCCTGTGCCCCTGTCGACAAAAAAGCTTTTCTGAATCCTGGACAATACCTTTGCCAAGTACTTTCTCTTAATTTGTTAACTAAGCACAAGTCATTATTATACAAATTGTAGTACATTTTCCAGTCCTCATGTTTAACTATAATGCTGGTTTCAATTAAACGTATCCATAAATCATTTATTCTGCTCATTATTTTATTGCAATGAACTGTTTTCCCTCCTCAAAACAGGATCATTTATTATTGCAGTTTGCCAAAAAATGTTGAAACTTTGCAGTGATGACAAAGACAAACAGCCAGGGCCATTCTAACCTTTAATATATATTGTGAAATATCTAATCTTGCCATTTAATTTTTCATCACCTTTTTAATATTGTCAGCTTTTCCTTGCCAGTTTCATATGTTTTTGAATAAATTAGGCTAACCAGTCTTTGATGACCTTTACTGAAATACATGCTTGACTTTTTTTTGAAAGTCAGAATCAAAACACATATAACATATTTTAGCACTTTATAGAAATGTAAATTAAAATATCTGTTCTTCTGATATTTTAGAGCAAAGATGTTGTTTCATATTTTAGGGGACAACATATTTTATGTGAATGTCTCTGCTGCTCGGTGAAATTATATGACTTCATATGAAATATTTCAGGAATTGGTTTGGGGCAATTACTTATTAGACTCTATAATATCAGAAACTGTCATCTTATTCCAAACATACAGTTTAATATTCGTTTATCTATTTTTTAATTAATTAGTTGGAATGCAGCAGAAACACATTACCACAGTAGGTACCCCATCCAGCATGCTCACAGCAATCCACTAAAAGACGAAGCATGTACATGAAAGGCAGAATGACTTCATGGAACAGCATGGAGTTTGCAGGCCAAACAAGGGAGTAGAGCTCTGAATCAGACATGTCAGCCTGTCAATATTACTTCAGAGCAGCTGTGCATAATGCCATAAACCATGCATTGCATGCTGAAAAAATAACATGAAGAGCACATCGATCTGTTCATGAAAATCTGCAGAGTGAAGGAAGAATATTTGCAGAGTGAATAAAGCATAAAAACAAACAATGTGTAGGCAGAAGGGGTAAGTCAGCAATCATTAAGCAAGCATGGCATCCTAAGGGAAAACACAGACGTATATGTAACAACAATGAAATGTAAACGTTTACTGAAGCTATGATAATAAATAATAGCTATAATTTTTTTTTTGCAGTGACAAATTCTTAAATCATAGTCATAATTATTTTATTTTATGTCACATATGTTAATAACTGACTAATTTTAAAAGAGTCAAAAAATAAAAATAGCTGCTGGAACCACGAAATTTGGGTATAAACTTTAATAAAGTGGATTTAGTTATTAAAGTTATTAGATTTATTTATTAAAGTTTATATACAAACTTCATGGTGTGGATTTGCTTATTAAAGTTTGTACCCAAAGTTCGTGGCATGGATTTATTCATTAAAGTTTATTCCCAAATTTTGTTGTGTGGATTTGTTTATTAAAGTTTACACCCAAAGTTTGTGGTGTGGATTTATTTATTAAAATTTATACCCAAAGTTCATGGCGTGGATTTATTTATTAAAGTTAATACCCAAAGATCGTGGTTCCTGCAACTATTTTTATTTTTTGGCTTAATTACTATTTAATAGCTCTGTACTTATCGCTGATACCAGGGTTTGCTCTGTTTGTCTAATTTCAAAAGAGCCTGTGTTTTCAGGAATTAGAGGAAGATACATCTTACAGATTGCAAGCTTCACATTTTCCTTATTATACAGCTGAACAGACATTTTAATTAAACAAAAAAACTCTTGGAATAGAAGTTTGTAGTTTTTGGTTATTTCATCAAATGTATCTAGCCATTTATATGTAAAGCTGTCTGTAATCTGTCTGTCTATCTATCTGTATCTGTTTAATCTGTCACAAAAGGAATAAAATACTACAGAGCACTGCCACTTTTATACTATTACATGGTATTATATTTGCTGCGGTGGTGGTGCTGCGGTAGCATTGTCGCCTCACAGTAAGATGCTGTCAGCTAGAGCATCTTCTGTGTGGAGACATGCGTGAATGGGCGTACGTTTGTTGAAGGTTGTGCGTCAGGGCTGGCAACTTGGCACATAAAAATCTACTGCCAATCATTAGCGGACCGGAGTTCCGCTGTGGCGACCCCTAACTGGGAAAAGCCGAAAGACACAACAACATGGTATTATATTTACTTGTATGCAGGAAACAATAAATCTGTCTAATTTGACTTTAACTGTATTTACCATTTTGCATGACCCTTCCCTTCACACCAAGCCTTTTCCACTTTTCACATGTTCTCCTGAACATTTCCACAAATTCCTTCTCCACCAGAATTCAGGTTTTCCATTCCATAAGTGCACAACCTTCACCCTGGCAGATCCAGGGAGTAGCTGATGGCTAAAATCTGCTGACTGTGCCTCCTCCTTTCCCAATGTGCCTCTGTCCATCCTTTTCAAGATCCAGTAGCATTCCACCCAACACATGCTATACCCCAGAACTGCTAGGGCAGAATGTCAGTACTCTCAGTTTGTTTGCACTGAGCCTGAGCTGACACCTCTCTGACCACTTGGTACATCAGTTCACATCCCTTTTCAACACTACCCTGATCTTTCAAAAGTGCCACAAACTTTGTGTCATCAGCAGGGATGCTAAATCTACTCTTTGTTCTCTCAAGTATATCTGTAATTCATTCTGTAAACAGTATGATCCTACGTACCACCCCTGGAAAACTCCATTAGGTAAGTTTGTTATCTCTGACATTATTCATCTCACCATAACCAGCTGTGTCCCCATAACCAGTTGTGTCACCATAACCAGTAGTGTCCCCATAACCAGTTGTGTCCCCATAACCAGTTGTGTCACCATAACCAGCTGTGTCCCAATAACCAGTTGTGTCCCACTCTTCTTAGATGTGGATATAGCTTTCCTCATTTTCCATTCCACACTCCAACAATCCATTTTTTTCTGGTAACTATCTGTGGAAAACCAAGCCAAAGACTGTGGTAAAGCCCAGATAAAGTGTGTATAAAGGTGCTTTTGATACTTACCTGTTCCTTACTCGGTGTAATGTCTTTGGTCATCAGGTCTGACCATTAGGCAGTTTTATTTGAAATAAAAATTAAATCTGGGGATCAAGCACAACAAAAACCTTTAGAAACTATTATAAAGCTAACATTTCTCTCTCTCTCTGCTGATTGACACCTTGGCTAAATTGAAACACCCCCAAACCCAGTAAATACCATAGCATATGCTGAGCTATTTACAAACTCTGTACAGCCATATAGCTGTATAGACCAAGCTGTGTCCACTCGTACTAAATGGAAGATAAACTCATAAGACAAGCCACCCTGGTAGAATCGCAATATCAATTGGTTATAAAACAAGAGGAAAAGGTCTTGGCCAAGCATAGAAGGAGCAAAACCATACATGCTAAAAGCTCCCTGACCAATCTAAGTAGGCTAGTAAAAGGGTTAATTAATACTTCAAAGGCTAAATTTAAAAAAAAAAAGCTTCTCAGGCAAAGGACAACCACAAAGCTTTCTGCAGCTTTGTCCGTACCTTGGGACAAATATACACCAATGAGCAGAACTTATTGTAAATTGCATCACCAACACTGTACAGGAGGCCATTGACAAACTGCTGGCAGGTTCGGCTCAAATTTCTTCCCCCACTCCCCCCAGGTACTTGAAAGGAAATACCATATACCACAACCCCCCCACCCCCACCCCAACCATTACTAGGGAACAGGTCATCAAAGCACTTTCCAAAGCCAAAAACACTGCATCAACGGTCTCAGATAACATCCCACAATGTTTAATAAATAGCATGAAATATGACCTACCTGGTCTATTTGAATAAATTTTAACTGGAGCCTGAAGTCAGGTTTTGTGCCCATGGAATGAAAAAATGGGTACAGTCATTCTCCTGCTGAAAGGAGATCCAACCACTAATCCTAAAAACTACAGGCCAATAAGTCTTACCAGCATCATATGTAAAGCCATGGAGAGAATCATCATAGACAGGATAAATGAGAACATAGGTAACCTGCAAATGCTGGACCCATCACAGTTCAGCTTTGTTAAAGGAAGGTCAAGCTTATTAAATATGGTGGACTTTGAGTGGGTTGTCAAACTATTGGAAGAAGGTAAGACTGTGCACACAGCTTACCTCGACCTGGCCAAGGCTTTTGATACAATACCCCACTCAGGCATTATTGACAAGCTCACTAATTTTGGTACAAGCCCATTTATCACCCACTGGCTAGCCAAATGGCTCACTGATAGGACCCAGGAGGTCAAAATAGGTAAGACCACCTCCACCAAGAGGCCAGTCACTTGTGGAGCCCCCCAGGCCTCTGTACTGGGCCCACTTCTTTTTGGTATCTGTTCCTCTGAAATGGATGCAAATTCTGAAGATTTATGGTTGACTAAGTATGCAGATAATTGCAGTTTGGGGGCTATCATCCACTCCCTGCAGACACTAACATTCTTCAAGAAGGTCTATTTCTGACTAACAAATAGTGCCAAAGCCATGGTCTTAAACTCTGCACTGGGCCCACTTCTTTTTGGTATCTGTTCCTCTGAAATGGATGCAAATGCTGAAGATTTATGGTTGACTAAGTATGCAGATAATTGCAGGCTGGGGGCTATCATCCACTCCCTGCAGACACTAACATTCTTCAAGAAGGTCTATTTCTGACTAACAAATAGTGCCAAAGCCATGGTCTTAAACTCATTGCTAACAAATGCATAATTCCACCTTTTGGGAAGACAACCACCCAGCTGATTACCATGTTGATAATATGCCCCTAAGAGTCAACCCAGTAGACATGGATCTGCATACGCACATAGCCAGTAGCCTTAACTTTGACCACCACATGGCACCAGTGGTGAGGAAATCCTTTTATCTTGCACAGTTTATAAGTAAAGGTATAGCACCTTGGTCCAAAGAGGTCATTATTCCATTGTACTCTGCCCTTATCAGACCAATCTTAGAGTATAATATTCCTTTTAGTATGTACCTGACCATGTTTAAGCAGCAACTAGAGCTACCTCAGAGGTTTCTTGCAAAAAGAATACAAGACATAATAAACCTGACTTATGCAGAGTGGCTTAAAGACCTTTCCCTCTACTCAGTCCCCTATACATTAATGACAGCTGATCTATGCCTGGCTTACAATGCATCTGCAAACCCCACACTTATGAATCTCCTGCATAATTCGTAAGTCAAAGAGTACCAGAAATACAAAGTCTAGGGACCTGAATTTTGTCTGTGACTTAAACAGAACTTGCTGGAGAGACATATGTATCCCAGAGACTGCCCTTCCTATAGAACATGTTTCCCATATATATATATATATATATATATATATATATATATATATATATATATATATATATATATATATATATATACATGTGTGTGTGTGAACCTGATTTTGTCTGTTATACAATTTAACAGAACCTAGACCAGTGGAGGGAATAGAAAATTTACACCAGGCCTGGTACCCATGTCCCTTATGGACAAAGTAGTTTATAAATGCCTGGCCCTCAATGTCCTATTTGGATAAAGGATATCATTATTTTTTCAGGAAAACTTGTCTAGGCTTGGAAAGGTCCCCCAGGTCATTAACTTAGTTACAATCTCTGAATCTATGAATAAAGTTTTCTGTAACCTAGTCAAAAAAAATGTCATATTTGTTTTTTTGAGTGAGTACAATTTACAGTTTGAATCAGTCTTTGTGAGACATCCCTTTCTAAATGTGATTCAAATTGTGGGTCTTTTCATTTACTAAAGTAGGAGGATCTCATAAAATATGAGTCATGCTGTTGCTTTCCTTCAACATTGTCCAGTTATTTATAACCACTTTCATAACAGTATGAGTATCCAAAGTAAACATAGTATTCAAACCATGTGTATATCTACTACTGGATGTCAAACCATGTGTATATCTACTACTGGATGTCAAACCATGTGTATATCTACTACTGGATGTCAAACCATGTGTATATCTACTACTGGATGTCAAACCATGTGTATATCTACTACTGGATGCTCCAGCTATTAGCATTTATTTGTACTGAGGTGAAACATTGTAAAGCATTCCTTAAAGGTTTAAATTTTCCTTCTCTCTTCATTGCAACTTCTTCTTTTACTGTATTCAACATCTGTTGTCATAGTTAAAAGGCCATCCACTTCCTTTTTGAAGACTACGTGTAACGATCTTAGCTTAGAAATTTGTTTTAACTGATTTTTCACTGTAATATACTTTATGTAAAAAAAGTTGACAGCAAGAGGCATGGAAATATAAATAGACAACTCTTTCTTTCAAAAAGAACATGAAATAAAACAGGATCAATGTCTAAATAATGAATTTTGTCTTCCACTATGTTAGCAATAAAGTTAAGAAAGGTTGTTACTTGATTTAATTCAGATACAAAATTCAAGCAGCCTTCTCTTTCACCTTACCAGAGTAAAAATAACATCAATGAAATGCACTTAAAAAACCTGAATCAATGGACTGCAATTTATATAGAAACTGCCATTCTCAATAGATCAAAATTATGTTGACAAAAATGGGGACCATGTCAGCCCTCACTGCCACTACCTTTAGTTTGGGATAACATCCTTCCCGAGACATAAAAAGTATTAAACAAAATTAACTGCATATGACTGTCAGTTGAACTCAAACACGTAGTTTCTGTCAAAAAAAAACCTCTTACAAATTCTACATTTGTGTTTTGTGGAATATTGCTGTATAATGTCATAACATCAAATGTCACAAAACAGAACTGGTCAGCCAGTTTAGATAATCAGTACTGTATAATTTCAACAAAACATCCCAGGAGTCTTTCACATGAAAAGGAGCAGTCTGAACAAAACTATTTAATACCTCATCAAGAAAGAATTCTAGAGGTTCAGTTTTTGAGCTGCTTGCAGAAACAATTGAGCAGAAGAAGGGTTTAAACAGGTATTCCTATTATTTAATTAAGACATTTTAAAAGTCATATAACTCCTCAGCCTTGGAAAATGGAATTGCCTCAAAAATGTTGCACATACTGTTTCCGTTTTCATTGGATGCATTTGACTGGTAATTCTCTATTTCAGATAAATAAGAGCCAGCTTCTTATCACATAATTCTTACCTTAGCCCTCCACATGTTTGAATTGAATTAGCCCTGCTCTGCTCGCCCTCACTGCGTTCGGGCTCGCTCCGCACCTCTCCCTGCCCCCAATTCCCACCCGCCCCCACTACCTCTACATTTATAGGCACTCAGCCACACCCCTTCTACTACCACAACCTATCAACTCTATTATCACTTCTCCCAACCTTCTATCCTCCCCACCAATCAGCAAATAGCCCACACTACCACCCCACCCACCTCCCTTCCCCCTCTAACTTCACATCCCCATTCCCTGTACTTGCTTCTCACAATAGTTAACCCAAGCTTGCATATTACCAAAATGTTGCTATATACCCTATTACCCACCCTCATTGTAACCTATATGCTAACTATGTATGAAACCCAACAACTTACCAGGTATCACTGTCCTGTAGGACACACTATGTCCCCAAATGAAAAAACAGCCTTTTTCAGTTATACATTACACCAGGACACTATAATAAGACATAACTTACCCTCACTTATTATTCAACACAGCAATAACCCATGTCACATTGGTACCAAAGCCAAATTCTATGACAAACTTTTAAATAAACTTATGAAAACCATTAAAGAGTATAGACTAAGCCTTATAATCTGTGGAGATATTCACCCCAATCCAGGCCCTATTACCCCTAACTTACCATCTAATAGAGACAGCTATAACAAGAACATAATCAGTAGACCCACCAACTCCCTCTTGATCTGTCATCTTAATATAAGAAGTATAAACAAAAAAATACATGAACTTCATGCCCTCTTAACTGTATATTCCCCTGAGATATTATGTCTATCTGAAACCTGGCTGAAACCATCTACCATCGATAATGAAATCCTTCCACCTGGCTACAATCTACACAGACTAGATTGGACTAAGAGGAAAGGGGGGGAGTAGCTGTCCTCTATAAATCTGAACTGAATGTAACTACTGAAATTATTCAGCCACCTCAAATCAATAATTCCGAAATATTAGCTACCAAATTTCAACTGAACAAAAGTAAAAGCATTAATATTATCTGTATGTATATTTCCCCAGGAAACAATGTAACTACACTTGAGGACACCATTCACTGGCTATCCTCTCAGTATACCCAAGAAACCCTAGTCCTGGGGGACTTTAACATAGATTGGGGCTCCTGTTCATCAAAATCCCCTCCATTCATATCAACCTCCATGAATTCTCTCAAACAATAGTCACCCCCACCAGAACTGGCAAACACTCCCAAAAAGAGAGTATACTGGACTGGATACTTGTAAACAGTAACCCCCTAATGTACACTGCAGGTACCCTCCCAGATGATCTAAGTGATCATCTCCTGACTTATATAATTAAACACAAAGCTATTACCCCAAAACAACCCTTGTTTAGGAAAGTCAGAAGCAAAAGAGACATTGATCCTGCTAAACTTCAACTGGAACTTAAATCCTGCAATTGGATTATACTAAAGCATCTCCCCTTAGAGGAAGCTGTAACCTATTTTAATAACAAATTTATTGAAATCCTAAACCTACATGCTCCTGCCCACCTAATAAGAACAAAAGGTAATAACATACCTTGGCTTTCCAAAGATACAAGAACAAAAATTAACAGTAGAAATAAACTATGGGCTACCTGGCGATCTACCAAAAATCCCCATGATTACAATAAATATAAACATGCACAGAATGAAACAAAAAGACTTGTACTACTGGATAAAAACACTATTACAGTAGGCTACAGATGAATAACCAAAACAATCCTCAAAAATTCTGGGCTGGGATCAATAAATTACTGTATCCAGATAAAACATCAACACCCAACCCAGCTGCCAACTCAAATAAAACCCCAGAACAGGTTGCAGATAGTTTCAATCATTTCTTTGCTGAAACTATTCAATCTCTAGCCACCCAACTACCTCAAAGTTCCCTTGATGAAATTAACACTAATTCCAACAGCCAAAACCTATTCTGCTTTCAGCCTGTATCAGCCTCCTTTATATGCAAGCTAATCAAAAAACTAAAACCCACCACCCTATCTGCTGACCAACTCCCAGCTGAATATCTACAAATGACAGCAGATGCTATTGCCTTTCCAATCTCTATCCTAATCAACTGGACCATATCAGAAGCCAAAATTCCCAATATCTGGAAAACATCTTATGTGATTCCATTACATAAAGGAGGTCCCTCTACCGAATACTCCAATTATAGGCCTATAGCCATACTTTCCCCACTGGCTAAGATCATGGAGAAATGTATACATAAACAACTTATGCAACATTTACTCCAGAATGACCTGATGGCTAATACCCAACATGGCTTTTGGCCACATCATAGTACAACCACTGCCCTACTGTCCTTTACTAACACCATTAATAATAACTGCAACAACAATCACACCTCGTCTGCCCTCTTCCTAGATCTTTCCAAGGCTTTTGACATGGTGAACCACCAACTAATGATTAAGACCCTGCAAACTCTCAGTCTACATCCCAATACCCCTCTCTGGTTTAAATCCTATCTCAATGACAGGCAACAAGCAGTCCTCTGGCAGAATAAGCTCTCAAATCTATTACCCAACACTATCAGAGTTCCACAAGGCTCCATACTAGGACCACTACTGTTTTCTATCTTTATTAATGATCTCCCTACTATCATACCGAACATCAGCTGTATCCAATATGCTGATGACTCCACTCTGATCTGCTCAGCCACATCTACAGATGACCTAAAAATGGATACTCAGGCTACTTTTACTGTTATAGAAAACTGGCTATCCAAACGTCGCCTACTACTAAATCCCAAAAAAACCAAAATGCTCATATTTCCACCAACCCAAAGGTCTATACCTTACTCCTTTACCATACAAGCTAATGATGGGACAGTCATTTCCCCGGACCCCAATACCAAACTACTAGATGTCACTATAGACAATTACTTAAAATTTGACCTCCATGTGAACCAGACAATCAAAACCATCAACAGAAAACTTGGTTCACTCTACAGAGTCAAAACCTTCCTTACCCCCATAGCTAAAAAAGCCATTGCACGCTCGCACCTACTCTCAACACTCCTATATGCCTCCCCCCTTCTAGCAAACATAAGTAAATCTGAACTAAATAGACTTACTACCTGCTATAATCACATTGCCAGGTTTGCTACGGGCTCTCCTTTCAGAACCCATCACTGCATTAACCTCAAACAGCTCGGATGGTTGGAATTTCCCAATCTCGTCAAGTACAACTTTCTAATATTGGCTAATAAAATCCTAAAGAACCCAAATAACACTCCAGCCCTTAGTAACTACATCCTCTTCCATAAAAACACAAGGCTGCTACGTTCATCCAATAAGTTACAAATACAAACAACTAGAATTAACAATGCTGCTGGCATGGCCCTATTTGCAAATTCTATAAGCAGAACCTGGAACAAACTACCAGGTGCCATTACCATGCTCTCCTCCCCAGACCTATTCAAGGCCTCAATTAAACAACATCTGGAACTAAAATGGATATGCCACTGTGACAAGCCTGACTAAAATGAATATGCCATTGTGACAAGCCTGACTAAATCAACATAATGTATGTAATTACTTAGCTAATTTGATATTGTTCATCTACTACTAACTTTAAAATAGAACATTGACTGTCTGTATGTACTTCTACCTGTATTCCCTTCTTAACTACACTTATAACTAAAATTATAATACTATATATAATCAATGTTTTTTCTTCTTTCTCAACTATTTTTTGTTCTTGTATTGTGTCTGGAGCTTATCTCCCCGGGCCTCCGCTGAAAATGGACTTTGATTCCAGTCGGACTAAGTCGGTCAACAAATGTAAAATAAATAAAAATAAATAAATAAAAATAAATGTAAACTTAACTAAAGGCTTCTTTCAATCTTTTCAAGCAATTGTAGCAAATGTTATAGGCACAGTATGAACAAAAGATGACTGACTTCAATAATTGTCTTAGTTTCTGGTGTCTTTCCAGGGGAATTCAATATTTGTCAGCATGGGAGTACATGATTCACAGACCATATTACTTTGGAAAGGATGGTTTGCACCTGCCTCACCTATGCTTCTAAATATTGACTAAAACTTTATCCACTGTGACGTAACCTCTGCAAGTACAGCAGCTGCAAGGTCTCAATCCAAATGTAGCAAATTCAAAAAAGTACAAGAACAGCAAACAGTGGCAGTCTTATCAGACTTATTTATTGAGTGCAAAAGCACATAAGGAGCGAAAATCAGACCGATTTCGGCTATACTGTTACTTAGCCTTCGTCAGTGTGAATGCATTATACACATTGCTCCTTATATATAATTAGAAATCAAACATGTGACCAATTAAAGGTGCTCATTTAGTCCAGGTTTAAATAAGCCCCCTAACTTAATGATCCATTTTTTTCTCCTTGGTATTTAGTATTTGATGCCAACCAGGTTTATGGGATCTGGATGCCCCTATATTTTGTCAATCACTGTAAAGCTGAATCCAGCAAAAAAATGGTCTAGGGATATAAACCTCAACACAACAATGAACAGAACATGCTGGAGGGATAGATTCCCTTCACAGAGACTTCCCTTGCTATGGAACAGGGTCCCGATCTACATAAGACAGAGCTCCTCACTATCACTCTTCAAGAGGAACCTTGACGAGTGGATAGGTAACAGAAAGTTCACACCAGAGATCATACCAACAGCTCTGCTAGATAGGGGCCAAGGGTACTAGCTGCTAGTACAAGGGTCTAGGGAACAACTAAAGGGGTGGTGAATACCGCACAATGTGACTGGGCTAATATATGCCTTTGGGCAGATAGCCCAGTACCAACCTATGAACCTATGAACCTATGAGTCTCAACATGTATTAGCAACAAGCATAAATCTACATTGGTTAAACAAGATAATGCTCTGAAATCTATCCATGTAACAATCACCATACATAAAGCCCCATACCATGCCCTAGCAAGGTATAGGTCACCTTCTATGTCCCTAGAATCTCATATCTTGTACCTAAACCTACTGGAGAGACTCACCAGTAAACCAAATTCCCTATCCATAGCAGACATCAACTTCCCCTGTACACACAGGCACAATGAATCCTGGACTTCATTAACAAAAATACCCTTGACCAGATAATGCCAATACACACTAGATTTTCAAGCATACTGTACCTGGTACTCACCAATATGGGAGAGTGCTACCCCCCCACCCCCAACTGCCAAGTCCTCATTGTTGAGATCAGACAACAAAGCTGTCTCCTTCAAAATAAAAATTAACTCAGTAATCTCAGCAAGGACTGTAACAGTTAGGAACTATTCCAAAGCAAACTACTCCCAATTAAGTGATAGTTTATCAAAATGCAGTGCCCCTCCCAACCCAGAGTTCACAACAACCTATGATGAATTGTTCACAAACACTCAGTACAACCATGTAAATGGCTGAATAGTGGCTGCTGGATCTACTAGAGTTAAGCCTGAAACAAAGTCTAAAAACAAACCACACTGGTGGAATCTGAACTTTAATAGGGTATATAACAAAAGAAGAAAGTCATGGCTAAAATCAGGAAAAGCAACTCACATAATGATAGAATCACTGTAATAAAACTAAACAAGAAACTAGGAGGACTAGTTAAGTTCAACAAGGACAATTATGAGGTCCAGATAGCCTCACAGGCTAAAGACAACCCCGAGGCCTTGCACAGCTATGTCCAAAACCTCAAGGGCAGCACACACCAGTGTGCCAAACTGGTGGTCAGTTATGCCACCTTCACTGAGCACAGTGGCATAGCAAATTTGCTGGCTGACAAATTCGGCTCAGACTTCACTCACCACTCCCACCTGCCTCCATGAAATACATGGTGCTTGCTAGGGCCTAAAACACAGCCTCACTGAGCCCCAACAATATCATAGGATGCCTCCTAAATAGCTGGAAACATGACCTATCAGGATCATTTGAGTCACTTTTCAACTATATCTTAAAAACGAGCTCCATGAGAATGGAGGACTGCAACTCTTATCCCACTTCGCAAGGGTGGACCTTCTGCAATGGGATAGCTTAGGGCTCTGTGCTGGGACTGCTTCTATTTGGCATCTATTTCTTGGTGGTAAAGGATAATGTCAAGAGCACTTTGTTAACCTAGTTCACAGATGACTGCAGATTGGGTGCTATCATAGATTCACCCATGACACAAACATCCTACAAAAGAGTCTAACACAGGCAAATGAATGGTGCCAAAGTCATGGACTAAAATTCAGTGCTAAGAAATGTATTATATGGCCTTTTGCAAAACTTCCACCCAGGCTAATTACTCCATTGAAAAGACATTTCTGAGAGTTAATCCAATAGTCAGGGTTCTGGGAACACATGCAGACAGTAATCTGGCCTGTGACAAAGATGTGGCCAAGGTTGTAAGAAAAGCATTCTATTTTTCTCAACTTATAAGTAAGGGCATGGCATTCAGGGCCAAAGAAATCATAGTTCCCCTTTATTCGTCTTTTCTCAGATGTATTGTTGAATATAATACCCCCTTCAGCATGTACCTGACAAAACATGTGCAACAGTTGGAATGTCCACAAAAGATCCTTACCAGGAGAATCCTAGGTATAAACACATTGTCCTAGTGGGATCACCTAAAAGCTCTATCTCTATACTCTGTCTCCTACAGGTTACCGACAGGCAATCTATGCCTGGCATACAAAGCAGACTTGGATCCAGCTATAATGGACCTCTTGCACATCGTCAAAATGAACAGCAACAGAACCACCAGATCCAAGGATTTAAATTTTGCTTATGATATAAATAAGACATGTCGGTGAGACAAATATGTGTCTCAGAGGTTCCCCATTCCTTGGAGCAAGTTCTGCATCCATGTGAAGCAGAGTCCAGCCCTAACCCTATTTAAGAGTAACCTTTATCAATGGGTGGGAAATCGGAAATTCACCCTGGAAGTGGCCCCCATGTCTATGATAGACAGAGGCAGACAGTAATGCCCAAACTAAGATATCCCCCACATAACCTCTAGAAACTGCCTAACATACCCATTCCTAATTAATACCCATGATACATAAGGACACAATTGGGAGGAATTTCACGGCTAGGCTTATGAAGGCCTTGGCAGTCATTAGCCTATATTATAACTATGTAGTTGTCATCCTCTGAATATCTAGTACCCTGAAATATTTTGTCTTATACTGGTAGTATGTTTACTCAGGTCATCACCTTCTTAATAACTTGTGTAGATCTAACTTGTTGACTATCTACATCTATGAAATTTTTTTTTAATTAATAAGTCAAACTATTAGTGTAATCTTTTTGGCGTCATAACAATTTGTCATTTTCCTTCCTTTAAATGTGGACCTACAATATAGTCAATGTGCAAAACAGACGAACACAGTTTATTGTAGAGATATCACTGAAATACTTCACATGCCTCTGCTTTTCTTCCTAAAAGTAATCACGCCACAGGGGTATATATTACATCACCAAAAGTTTACTTCAGCGAACGCTCACATGAGTGAAAACGCTGGTAATTGAACTGCTTATTGTGGGGGGCTGCACCCCCCACACCCCCTTCTAACTATATATCCCAACTCTGAGTTCACACTACAGTGAGGAAAGGGCAAATATCCCACTCCTCACTGTACCATGACCCCACAAACATCCTTTTGTTTACCACCATTTTTGCTTATGTGAGCGTTCACTGAAATAAACTTTCTGTGTTCTAATATAGACCCACGCCACAGTAAGTAAGAGTTTATTGCAGCATTACGTCTGTATTATTACACTGTATATCAAGTACTATTCACTTTAATAGAAATCATATGCTTTTCCAGTCTGCCTTTGTTTTATTTTACATAAATATAACTACATTTAGTTATTACTTGGTTTATTATCTGTTTGACTGATTGAGTGACCAGGCTGCATTCTGTATACATTATATATTGAAATTTGCTTCAAGGTAGAGAAAATGCTCCTATCCCCTATAGATTGTTTCATCAGATGATGGAATCAGGTAGCATGTAACCAGGAATTAAATGGACAGTTTCTCAAAATAGGATAATATAGTTCCACCGAAATAACTAAAGCAAAACATACATATATTGAAACTTGAAAATATACAGAATGAGGCCATAATTACAGCAAAATAAAATGGTAAAAATACCTTTGCATGTGATCTTTAAGAAAGCAGTTAGAGCAAAATGTTGCCTCTCAGTGGAGCTGTGTGTAAAGAAATAATTCTGAAAATCTCAAGAAACTAATCAGCAGAAACTCCAATGACAAAATGGAATGATATGAATGTTTTATTGCAAGTAGATGTCAATCGGAATAGTAGAGGAGCATTTACAAACCGATAAAGTAAAGGAGCTGCTAGCAACAGTGCATGGATGTGAACATTTTATGCAGATGTGTCTATGGTAGAAAAGATGAGATGATAAAACACAAACCCTTGGAAAGAATTCTGAATATTTTAAGTAGAACATACTGAAAGATTACATAGGATGTTACTTAGGTTACAGAAGCATAACTTGGCTGTGAAATGCAGGCCAGGCAATGACTACACATTACAGATAAGATGAGTAAACCATATTTAGCAGTGAGGTATGAAGAACAGCTAGGAGACAATTATTATGGTAATTTGTGCAGTTACTTATGACAGAAGAAAAAATAAAATAATTTCAGATATGTCCTGATATTAAATCAGAAATACTGTTACTGAAATGGAGAACATGGACATTGACAGGATAACCTAAGAAAAAATCATCAATAGGGAAATAAATCCAGTCTTATTTTATTTTCAAAGAAGAGGTAACCTGATTAAATCATAGTTTCCAATCAAGTGAAAAGATTCATTTAGAAGTAGTACTGTATAAAGAAAAATCAAGATATATAATGTACTGGTCAGTAATGTCACCTTAATTAGCACAAGTAATGTTGAATTATGCTAGTTGCAATGCAGGTCACAACAACAATCCAAAGAAAGAGATGTTACCATACACAGACTATGGAGAAGAATGGGGACTGATTAGTTTAATTTAAATAAGTCATGTGTGCACTATTATTCCAAGTGCACTAAAATAATGAAACTGGCAGACTCAGCAAGAGCACACACAATTATTACATGGAAGTCTATATTATAAGGCTAGTGGGTACCTGAAGGTGTCATTGGTCTGCAATACAAAGAGTAAAGAATTCAGAAGATATGTGTGTAAGTGGGAAATCGTATATGTAATAAACAATCCACTGATTATGTTGCATATTTGCTTGAATGCAAAAGGAGACAATAAACCGACCTAATCTGTCATTTTATGAGTATTTAACATTCTATGTCCACGTATTCCCTCCCTTCCCTTTTAGCCTATGTTTCACTATTCCATGTCCCTTATAGAATGTCTCTTTGGTTTCCCTCTCCAAAGTGCTCACTCTAGCAGGACAGAGAGTTTTATGCTTGAATGAATCCCTTTAGAAGAAAACTAAGGAAAGTGATGTTTAAAAATATTCTGTTTTGCTTTTGGGGTATAATGGTGGATTTGAAGCTCAGAAAATTGTTTTATAGGCAGATGAAGTGGATTTAGCCACAAGTGGAAAAAATGTTGCATTAAGTTGATGAAATCTCAGTTGCTAGAGATCCTAGTACAACTGTCTCAGTTTCTAGTATATTAAATGGAGATGAGGCTGTCTGGGAAGTAGGTAAATGATGGAGAAAAAACTCTGGGATGAAGTTGTTTAAGAAATAATGAATATGGAAAATTTAAATCAACTGCAGACTGTTTTTTTTTTTTTGAAAAATAGCTGGAGTAAGTTAAGCATCTAGAAAAAAAAAACTCTGCCTAATTTTAATAACTACTGGATTTTGAAATGGTGAATGCAAACAGAATGTGAAGCTAAACGTTAAGGTTAGTATTGTTGGAGTATTGATCTAAAAGTTCTGTGTTCTGATACTGTTAAAGGATTCTGTTTTATGCTGGCCAGCTCACATCTTAGTTTTATTGTGTAAAGTAGGAGCATATTAAAAATGACTGCATGGCAACGTAATATCTGAATTACAGAGAAGAATGTCATAAGTTGGATAGGTGGTAAAAACTGTGTGGTATAGCTTATGCAACATGGAAGAATAGTTTTTTTTTAGATATTGTGTCAAAGTTGAATATCCAGGCATGCTAATAGCAACTTAGTCAAATTGTTTTTACAAAGAATAAGCAGAAAAAGGGTTCAAAGTAACAAAATAGGATAAAAAAGAATAACCCAGTAAAATAAAAAGGAAATAAATGATAACAGTGTTTCCATGTCACAAGATAATGCAGTTTCTGTACATTACCAATCAAATTATGCTGGAGAAAAAATGTGGAAATAAAGGTTGCACAGTTCAGGATTTATGTTGCAAATAATTTTAGTAGTAATAGCAGTGCTGTGCCTAACAAAAATGCACTTCTAATTCTAAACAATATGCTAGTAATGAGAATGTAAACGCTGTTCCTACTAAAAATGTGATTTCTAACCAGCATGTAAATAATTTGCTGATGGCATGTGAAAGAGTTACTGTTAAACTAATAGAATTAACATATTTTCTCTGTACCACTACTTAATTACATGTACAGTATTGGTGAATGGGAAAAATCATAAGGGAATACTAGATACTAGATTCTAGCAGCATGGTCACATATATCTGCAGTCAAAACAAATGAAAAGAGAAAAGTGGACGCAATATATGTTCATGGGGACAGGAAGGAGTACCTATGAATGCATGTAGAAAGTTCAACTTTATTAGGTGAAATGCTACATATTGTGTAGCTTTCTTACCTGTTATAACACGTGATTTTATAATATGTCAGGACATCCTTCATGTCATAGCACTGTGGAAATTATGAAGGAGGGAGCACAATTAGATACTCTATGGCCTGAATATACTCCTTGTAAAAACAGAAAGGCAGAATCAGCAGGTCTATATTATAAGAGCAAGGATTTCAATATCTGAACACCATAAGGGTGAAACCAAATGGTTGAATATTGAAAACCTCGCAATTGTGAACAGACATCGCTGTAGGGAATTCTTCCCTTTACTTCAATGTAATGCGATCTCGAAGTTGGTATATTTAAGTAGCTAGGGGTATGGGGGGTGCAGGGGGCTTGCCCCCCATCAAAGCGATCAAGTAGATTTTTGTTTAATTTTTACATTTTTATTTTTGTTTTGAAGTTTCACAACTTCGCTCATATGGTGTCACCCATATGGTGTTCGAAGTTGTGAAACTTCGTTCTTATAATCTAGACCCGAATCAGCAGCCTAAAAAACTGATAAGCATACATAATCATTAATATGTCCCCATGTAAATGTGTGGAGTGGACGGGGGAAGAAGTAACAACAACTTAATGCACTATTAAAAATATGCATTCCTGATAATGAAAAAGGAATACATGCAGGAACTTAAAAAGAAATAAAAATGTGGCTTGGGTTATATGAGACAGAAGAACCTGTATTTTGCCAAAATTCTGTCATTGAACCCTACTTGAACCTTCTTTGAAAATCGCAGTTATTAAATTAGTGAAACAATTCAGTATATAAACCGAAAGGATGGAAGTCATAGAGTATAATATGGAACCTTGTCAAAATATTCCAGCCATTAAACAAAGATATTTGCATGAAGAAAGACAGGAAGAATCATTCAGTGATAATTCTGTTTTTATTTAAATTTCTTATTAAAAAATTTGTTTATTAATTACATTAAATTTCAAACACATTAACATGAATAAACATGTAAATTCTCAATCCTAAACTTAACAACCTATTAACTATCTTTAGTACATAGAATGTATACTGAGTTAATAATAAATTGTTCAGGTAGTCAATAATTGATGAATTTTGGTCCATGGATTGAGAACAATTAGTTATATCAATCTTATTTTTTGATTTCACACTCTTTGTTGGATTCTTCTCTTAACATAGACATAAATTCTATGAATGCTGGAGAGACATCTGATTTCCATTTTCTGGCAATGGTCTTTCTTGTGTTAGCTACCATAGTCCGTAACAGGTAATATTGATCTTTTTTGACAATGTTTGGTATCGGAGAACTGAAGACAATGAAGTCTCTTGAGATGGAGAATTTATCAGTCCATATTGCCAGTAGAGCAAAATACAAAAACAATCATACATATATGCACAGATTTTTTTTTACATTTCCAACAAAAATCATTAGAGTTATATATTTTGATAAGATATGTTTAAACATCTCCATGTGAAACTGTTCCAGGCATGAACCACAGATGTTTTACCTACTGATCTTAACATTAATAATTTGTCTTCATAAGATAAAACATCAGATTTATCTTATAATAAATATTTCCATAGATTATCATTAAAATTGTTGTTATTTGTTATATAAATCAAAAAGAATGGAAGAAGAATGGTTATTGTTATAAATAAAATTACACAAATAATTTATTAAATTGGGAATAATATTATTTGATTGTACGTTCCTATTAAACGTTTCTAATGCATATGAACATATATCTTGAATGTGAAGCCATTCACTCTGATTTAAACAAAACTCCAATTGAATCTCTGTAATGGATTTTATATTTCTCTTATTGAAATGGATGTATCATCCAATAAAGTATTTTCTTCCCAACTTCTTATCTCTACTTTATCAAAGTTTATTAAGAATCCCTTAGAAATCTGAAAAAGAATCATTAAATTAAACCATTCTTTGAATTCAGTATTGGATAACATAAGTTGTCTTATATTTTTTAATTAAATTAATATATATTGAAGGAGTGGGTGAAGAAATATTATCTTGCATATAATTACAAAAATCAAACCATTATAAATTTTCATTCATACTCCTTGTATGTACTGATATTTTCATTTACTTTGGCTCAAAAAAGGGATTTATGTAAGGACTTTCAAGTAATATAATTTAATTTCTGTCCAACCAGTGCTCTTGTGCTTTTAAATAGGCTGTTGTAACATAGGTTTCCTAGTCTGGAAATGTTACACCTCCTCTATCCCAGTTTCTTATGAGATGTGTTTAGGCAAAACTGGGTTTCTTTGAGGCCCACAAAAAATGTGTAATATATCATTAAATTTATTTAAATTAATTTATTTATAATTTGGATGGTGTATATAAAGTAAATAATTTAGGGCAATATTACAATTTTAATAAGCTGAAGGCTTTCTTCAAAAGTATACATCTGTCTGTTCCAAATTTGAATTTGTTTATTGATTTCTATTAGCATTTTATCAAAGTTAATATTGCTAATTGTCTCCCAAAATTTCCATAGAAATATTCCAAGATATTCCATTTCTATGGATTCCTTATCCAAAAATATTTCTATAAATCCGTTTGAAGATACATTATTATTAACTAGTAAGTATCTAGTCTTAGGTTGTTAAAGAGAAGGATCAAAACTTCCTTAAAACCTTCAATAATAGTATTTGAGGAATAGTGATATCTAAATTAGATACTGTTAGTAATATAGCAGCAGCAAAATCATTATTTCAGATTATTACTGAACTCCTAAATGAAATCTGTGAATGTTTTTACTGAATTTATAAATATAGCTAGTATTTATATCATTAAAGCAAACAAGACTCATGAGAGTGGTCATCCTTGTTTAATCCCATTTAGAATGTCAAATGAATCAGATAAATACAAATCTATTTTAATAAAAGCTCTATTTAACAGATATATGTTTTTGATTAGCAGTATGAATTTGTGAGAGATTCCAAAATATTTCAAAGATTTAAACAGAAAATTCCAATTAATTGTATCAAATGCTTTTTCTTTATCTAAACTTATTAAGGTTAAATCATTATTTCTTTTATTTGCTAGATTTATTATTATTGCTTTTTGATATTATATTGTGTTTGTCTTTTAGTATAAATGCTTCCTGATGTTCATTTGTTAATCTAGGTATACCATTTTTATTCTGTCCACTAAAACAGATATAAAGATTTTGTAATCCACATTTAAAAGCAATATTGGTCTATAGGCAGAACAAAAAGATGTTTCAATGTTATTTCAGGGTATGGGAGACACCAAAGAATATTTCCATGAAGGAGAAGTAACAAATTTAGTTTTGATTATATTTAGAGTATTGAGAAATAAATGTATTACTTTTTGTAGAAATATTATATTAACATCAGAGATTGTGCCATATATGCATGGGGCTTTATTAGGTTTTAATTTTTTTTTGTTTAATTTCATGTATGGATATATGTTTGATAAAGTTATTATTCTATATATCAAAAGCTTTATGGATTTTTAATTTGTCCATAAACATAAAGCTGTGCTTATCATTTACTGCATTATTATCTGAAAGATTTAAGTTTTTGTAACAATGTATACATTCAGAAAGAATGGGCCAGATTCCACAAGAGTTGTACTAAGTGTAAGCCTGCCCTGATTACAAAAGACTTGTTGTCAGTGTAAGTGACTTACTTCAGTGTAAATATAAACATGTTTACTGGGGGACTAGATTCCAAAACACCTGGTCTCAGCCTGCTCGCAGAGTAAGTGGTCACTTACACTAAGAGCAAGTCTTTTGGAATCTGGGCCTATATCTTCATTGTCCATTAAAGACTTGTTATTTTTGGTACTTAAAATGTTCATAAGATGTGATTTTATATTATGATTTATTTATTTATTTATCATTTGTTAACCAGGAAAGTCTGACTTGGAATGAAGCCAATTTTCAGTGGAGGCCCGGGGAGAAATGCTCTAGATGCATGTCTTTGTAAAATGGGAGGAAACTGGAGCACCCGGAGGAAACTCACACAAACACAGGGAGGACATATAGACTCCACACAGAAGGCACCCCAGCCAAGAATCGAACCAGAGAACCTCTTGCTATGAGGTGACAATGCTACTGTTGCACCACAGCGCTGTCCATGATATGCATACTTATTGGAGTTATCACATAAATTGAACTTTTAAGTTTCTCTAATGCTATGGATGTTTATGCATAAGTATTGCTTTATATTGTTAAGATTTCCAATTTGTTTTAATAAAGATTTATTACCTTTCTGAATGTTTTTGTTAAGTTTTTGTGTTTCTTCTTGTATCTTTTTTTATAATTTTACCACATTTTCTTTACTTTTTTATACCAGGACATAATATTACCATATAAATAAGGTTTAAAAGAATCCTACACCATTAATAAATGTGTTTCTTCCTTAAGATAGCATCTAAAAAAGATTGATTTCATTTAGAAACCAGTAATTAAAGTATTTTAATTGTGTTATGTAAGCTGGAATTATTGTAGTATATGCAATCTTTTTTATAATTTACTTTTTAATTTTATATAAAAAGTATTATGATCAGAGAAAGGAAATGTATGATTTAATAATTTAGGATTTTAGAACTTAAAATAAACAGGACATGCTGGAGGGATCAGTTCCTGTCCCAGAGACTTCCTATACTCTGGAACAAGCTACCCATCTATGTCAAGCAAAGTTCTTTATTAGCACTCTTCAAGAAAAATCTTGATGAGTGGATGGGAAATAGGAAATACACCCCGGGGATCACTTCTGTGTCTGTGCTGGACAGTGGCACAGGAAAATAACTTTCTTGGGTGGCATAAGCTATGGAACCTTGCTGGCTAGGCTTACGTAGGCCTTTGGGCCAATAGTCTAGTACCTAACTATGAACCTATGAACCTATATGAAGATTTTATCAATTCTAGAATGTGAATAAATGTGAGTATTGAGAAAATTTTAACAAATTAGTGAAGCTTAGACAGACGGCATCAATTAAATTTAAAATTCTCTAAACAAATGTTTATTAATTTTTTAGAAGCTGATACTCTAGGATCTTTGGAAGCACTAGTTTCAGATTTCCCAATAATAAAGTTAAATTCTCCACCTAATATTAAATTTCCTTTATTGCTATCTAAGACATTATTTTAATGAATTTTAGCTTTTTTACTTCCCATTCCTGGAAACCAAAAAATTAATCAAAGTCCATTTTTTTATTTAATTTTATTCCACTCATTGTAAATAGTCCATCTTGGTTATTTAACACAATTTTGTCATTGCTGATTTTTTTTTACAGAGAGTGGTTTTACTTTTAGATTTATATGTTGATTGAGAAAATGTAAATGTATGTCTATCTTCAGTTCTAATATGTGTTTCCTGAACAAGTACTATCTGTGCTTTATTGATTGAAAGGCATTTCATTAAGTTTGATTTTTTTTTTATCCTGGCTATTCAAACTATTTATATTTAAGTAAGGGCTAGTCAAATCCATATAATAATGAATTGATTGACTATTGATTTCTCTTTAAAAATAAAGTCTCCATATTTCCTATTATACAGATTTGTCTCTCCTTAGTTTTCCAATCTTCCAATAGTTTGAATAAGAAAAGTATCTAAAATATGTCTAGAATCTTGGATATAATTAATTAATTTAATGGTTTGCAAATTAAACATATTTGTAACATATAATTTCTAAAACAAGCAAATATATCTGAATGCAGATACACACTACTCATGGAATAAATTATGATTCCTAGTTAAGTCAGAAATTTCTGATTTAATTAATCCTACAAACCTAATGTAATCAAAGCTATATTTAGGTAGAAGAAAAAATGCATGTCTTCTTTCTTTGCATAACTCTGCAGCCACATATATTATATGAATTATAATAATTTTGTAGTTTTCCCCATCTAAGTGTTAGCTTTAAATTCCATTTGAACATTATAAAGAAATATAACCAGTCTACTGTCATATTAAACAAACTCAACTTAATTATTATTTTAGAAATATATATATATATATATATATATATATATATATATATATATATATTTTTTTTTTTTTTTTTCCTGTGTTATAAAAATCACATGGAATTTATTTTAATGTGATGTAATAAAACTGAAATGCATCCAGTTGTTTGATGTGCTAATAGTATCTAATATCTTCCAGTGTCCCAAAAATGAAGGTATATTTGTTGTCTAATAAGTCATAACTAATATATGGTAATAATTGAGATAAAATCACTTAAATAATTTTAACTGTGCAGTAAGATTGTTAATTTTATTGTGTCAGTTTTGGTCACTACCATTTTATTATAGTCAGAATTAAATATCAGATGTTTATCCACACCTAAATCATTCCTAGTACATTAAATGAAATATTTTAGATTTGATTTTACAGTGCAATTTATTCTTAAGACATCAGTTTCATTGGTGACCTACAAATAGGCTGATTCAGAACTTGAATTAAAGCTCCTCTTTCCTTGGCTGAAATTGAACTTTAAAATGTGTAACAATCTATAACTATGAAAATTCAGTAAACAATATTCTGAACATCCAACTCTGTCTACGATCATTTGTTGACGCTATAAAGTGAATTCACTCTCTATCTGTGTTGTCATATGCTGCAAGCATTAAATAAATTCACATTATTAATATAATATTCATTTATCTGAAATCATACATTATTATTCATATTATTTCATAACAGATACAAGAACAGAATCATTTGTAATTAAATACAATAAAACAAAGATATTTTAAATATGCTTCCACTTTCAGAATAATTGCCTAACAGTGTAATCTATCATACTGTCATCAGTGTTATATAATGTGTGTATGAACAATGAAACAAACTAACATGTATAACTACACCTATTAATCCCCATTTAATCATAATTAAACTTCTTAGCTTAAATAGATTATTAAATACTTGCATTTTTATACACATATAATTCATAAATATAAAATCATTAAGTCATATATATTCTTATATGTTTATAGATGGCAAGATTCCCATAAACATATTAATCTTCTGTCAGATTTTAGTAAGTAATGAACTACTACTTAAGTGTTACATTTTGACTAAATATCATTTAAAAAGCACTTACTATATCTGGGATTGTTGTAGGTTTTGTATAACATTTAATTGTTATTCTCTTTTTCTCTCTGTCTTCCCTTTTTACCATTCCCCTTTCATTTGTCTATCTTCTACCCTTCTCTCCCTTCTCACTGTTTAGATATTATATCTGTGCATTACAAATCCATTCTTATATAATTGATTAGTTTCTTATAATACTGAATAGATTTGTTATGATAGTAAAATACAATTAATTATCCTTGAATATACTTTTATTCATTGTTGAATCCTAAATAATTCTATATGTTTTGAAATGTATTCAATTTAATCTTCGACGTGTGAAGACAGAATGATTTGCGTACATCAGATACTTTGCCCTAGCTCATTTTATTGGATCTTATCATTTATTTTGATATATTAAACACCATAGCAACAGTGAGGTTCTGTACGCTCATTAGAGCAAAATGGTGTACCATAAGGAAAAGGGAATGATCTCCCATATATTTATTTATTTATTTATTTATTTTACATTTCTTAACCTGGTAGAGTCTGGCTGGGCAAGTAACCCATTTTCAGCAGAGACCATAGTCAAACCAAGAGAGAGATCTCAACAACAAATCTCAAATTGCAATTCTCCCCCCATCTGTGATGCAGAACTGTTAATATACCAATTTGTCTCAATTGCTTTTTTTTTCAACCTTTCCCAACCACCATAACATTTCAATTCTACATCACCTACCCTCCCATTTCAAGAGACAATAGCACATTCAAGAAGAGAATGGCATACAAATCTCCAAATTTAGAAAGCATCTGTACAAGTGAGGCAGTGAGGATCACTCATGCTATCTCTGCTCAAGCATGCAAACAATCAGAAGCCATTATACTGGTATATTAGTATAAAAAGCCACTGTCCCAAAATCAACACAGAAGAAGAGAACCTCATAGCAAACATTAACTCCCACACTAAAAAACAACAGTACAAATACAGCTGTAACTGCTGCTCATGCCACCTCTTTTCCAGCATGTACACATGCAATAATCCGTCAAAGCCATTAGAGCAGAAAATCAAACATCCAAAAAAAAAAACAAACTGCTGTCATGCAAAACCAAACATTACACAACCTGCTTCTTTGTCAAAATATTTCAGCTTCTCCTTAACACACTCAACCAACCTACCACAAACTGTAAACACAATTAAATCATCATATTAACATTCATTTTCTCTGAGAAAACAAAACATATCTAGTCTGCATTACTGAGACAAGTGTGAAAGGCATACATAACTGATAATATCCCACCTTTATATATCCAGCTTCATGCCAATCAAAATTATGAATGGTAAACTGCTGGATTGTTGAAAAGTACATGTTTTGTTAATTAATAAATATTAATAAGTAATGTTAAAGCTTACCTTATATGATTGTGACAGAATATGCACACTGAATAAATCACTACTTTTTCTTTAGTGATCTATATATGTATATTCCATTTGTGAGAAGGAGAAACACAGTGACAAAATTAAGAAATGATATGAAAAGCTTTGCATTTTTTTATCTGTATTTGTAGAGTTATTTGAAGAAAAAGTTTTCTATTTCTTACCATTTCCATTATATTTTTCTTGATTTTGTTTCATTAAGTTATAGTAATGTTCATTTCTTCTTGTGAAGCTAAGTGTAAGTTAAATGACAAGACAAAATGATTTGCTTCCAGTACTGTGATAAAAATCCTTTCACTTGTAGAATGGAATATCTCGAGCCCTATTGGATAGAAGAAATGAGATTTAATGTTATTTCACTTAAGAAATTTAATGACTGTCCAGAATTATTTTCTTTTTACTAGAGTTTTAGTTGCATAGTGATTATCATATTTTATAATGTTCTGTCCTATTTTCAAAGGTGCTTTAGATCAAGCCCAAGCAGATTATAGTACAAGTCCTCTGTCCAGAAAAGAGAGGATCTTCATCATTATGGGCCTTGGACTGACTTTGTAGCAACAGGTTTCTCAATTGATTCATGTGCTGTTTCTATTCCAAAATAAAAGCCTTTTTGTAACTCTAATATTTTAGGAATCCATGTTGTAAGGAATAAAATCATATTCTCTCTGTCTAGTTTTTCAAAAACTCCAGAGATTCTTAAATTACACCAACTTTCTTTATTTTTTAATTATTTAAGCTTGTTTAATTTTCAAGAGCACTAAAGATTATTAAATTACATCTCCGTTCTTTATTTTTTAATTATTTAACCTTGTTTAGTAGCCAGCTGTTTTATTTTAATATAAATTCTGACTGGATTACTCCTTCTTTAAGACTGCCATCAAAATCATCTGAGGCAGTTTCCATCTCATTTATTGTTACATTTTGTTTCTCATTCATATTTTTTAACATTTCAGTTTGTAGTGTATTGAGTCTTAACTGGAAATTATCAATTTTGGATGTTAATTCATACAAAGAAGTTAAAGCTGCTGAAGTTCTTTTTTGTGTTCATTTCCCCTGAAGAAGTTCTGGATGAATTCATTTGCAATTTTGAGCAGGAATTATGAGAAGAGTTTGATTGGAATTTTATTTCTGGCATCATATTTAATATCACTAAACTTCACTTCATTTTTCAAAAGTAGTTTTATTTAGCATTGAGTTATTTTTTTTCTTCCTCTCTTCTGAGTTTTGTATTAGTAGCTGCACAGCATATCAAAGAATCTGTTACACTTCCACCATGTTGGCCCCACCCCCCCACAGTGATTATCTCACTAAAACAAAAACAAGGTGATCTAGGATTCTGTGTATAAGTTCAAACTAGTGGGCTAGGAAGAAACAGGACTTACTGATATTACTAAAGGGCTTGCCAAAAGCAGAAGAGAGTCACTGATGAGCTGTCATTTGTAGGGAAATAAGAAGAAATGCCTATATGTGTATTCATCAGTGAAGATGCTATATCCTCTACTTCACATCAGTGTATTGATGAAAGTGCTTCCTGAATTGACCCATTTGAGATAACCAATGAAATTTTCAAGAAAGCACTGCGAGAAGATGTTACACTAAGGAACAGAGAAAATATAGATGGAGAAGGAGAAAACAGATGAACAGAATAGCCACATCCCTTATCCATATTTTAAACTGAAGAATGAATTGTTATACAGGGTAAACAAAGTGAAAAATAAATAATACTGTTAGTTCCCGTACTTTTAGAATGGTTGTAATGAAGCTGGCAATTAGTCTTATTTTGGAAAGATACTTTGGGATGAACAATACTAGGTATCGTTTATTGCCCTGGCTCAATTCCTCAGAGTTCCTTTTGGTTTGGCTATTTTGCCTGAGAGTTACAGAGAATCTGCTGTATCTAGAGCCATCTGCTGTGAAAGGAAAGAAAATAAATATCATTTTGCATTTTTGCTGATTACTTTTACTGTATTTCATGAGCCATATATTAATTGTTACATTTCTTGCATTTAGTTGAGTTTCAAAACTGAACTGTTTCCATTGCAGTTGCAGTACTTAATTACATTGTGTATGCTAGTTTTGCAGGACAGTAGTATCTAGATTTTGTAGTTTCCCTGCACTTGAGCTCTAAAACCAGCATTTTTACATTGAGGGTTTTCTGACTGCACTCTTGCGGCAGAATTATGCTGTAGCAAAGTTTTCTGAGTTGAGGTCTGCTGGCTGATGCTTATCATGTGTTTTGGTCTGTAGGCCTTGCTGTTGTAAAACTTGTTTTCTTGATTCTATATAAGGCCAGTGTTTATGCTAGGCTGCTCTCCATGCAGTGGCAGTTAGCAGTCCCCTGTATAGCTGCAAATGCTTTCAAGTTAAAAGTTCCTTTAGAATAACAATCTCTGCAATGTTTTCCAGTCCCCTGCTGCTCTAGGAGCATCTGAGTTGCACACAGAACAGTACCACCTTGTTAGATAGCTGCAGTTCACAGAGAGTATAGTACCCATTCTGGTAAATCCACAAAAAAGCTAACCCCAGGTTTAGTACAGCAAGCAAAATTGTAGTCCAAATTCAAACACAATGCAGCAAATAACAGTGATGCAGCAAGCAGAGATAAATCCAACTTTGAAGTCCAAGTTTAATCCAAATTCAAAACATAAGCACTTTCATCCCTTAAAACATTAATGCAGGAACTTCATCAGACAAAGTACTTTACATTCAGCTTCCTTTTAAAAGGTAAAACTTGTGACCTCACTTCCTCTTTTCCATCCATCTGCAAAAACGTTTTTAAAGGACCACTTTTTTTTTTAAATGCAAGTACAACACTGTAAGAAACTACATGCTTAAAACCACATAAATAATGCCATGCTATACAAATACAACACAATAAAAAGCTACATTTATAAAATCACATAAATATTACTATAGTTTGTCATGTAATCTAAACATAAAAAGCAGCTGTTTTAAAATCCTAAAATGCATAAAGAATATTTAAGCCATCAAACTCTAGCCTGCTGAATGTGTTGATAAATAATTTAGGTGTTAAATACTGGACATTTAATATTTAGCAATATCAAATCTTATCTTTTCAAAACTTTAAGTTTTAATAAATTGGAAATTGACTGGCTGTCATACAAGCCTGGCCAATGAATACAGTCTTATTATTATTATTATTATTCAGTTATTATTCAGTTATTATTATTCAGTATTCTTTTTGCATTTTAAGATTTTAAAACAGCTGCTTTTTATGTTTAGATTACATGACAAACTATAGTAATATTTATGTGATTTTATAAATGTAGCTTTTTATTGTGTTGTATTTGTATAGCATGGCATTATTTATGTGGTTTTATGCATGTAGTTTCGTACTGTGTTGTACTTGCATTTAAAAAAAACAGTGGTCCTTTAAAAACTTTTTTATAGATGGAGGAGAGAAAGTGAGGTCACACGTTTTACCTTTTAAAAGGAAGCTGAATGTAAAGTACTTTGTCTGATGAAGTTCCTGTATTAATGTTTTAAGGGACGAAAAAGCGCTTACGTTTTGAATTTGGATTAAACTTGGAGTTCAAAGTTGGATTTATCTCTGCTTGCTGCATCACTGTTGTTTGCTGCATTGTGCTTGAATTTGGACTACAATTGTGCTTACTGCACTACACCTGGGGTGAGCTTTTTTGTGGATTTACTGGTTTGCTGTCTTTATCTTCATAGTACCCATTCCTCCTCCATGTGCTATCATTCCAATGCAGTTAAATTTCCCCACTCTTCTCACAGGATCATAGGAAGTTACTAGGCTATTGGCCCCAAGGCCCTTACAAGCCTAGCCAAGAAAACCCATAGAAAAAAAAACTGAAACCATGGATAGGTACTTTCCTGCTATGTCTGTGGTCAGCCTACTGGACATGTTCATCCCAAAGCAGTGTAGCTATTGTCTCATGTATACTGACAACTACATAATCTTGAAATAAGCAAACACAGTATGTGAAAGATGTAGTTACACTACAAAAATTGAGACACAACTCTCACATACTGACAAATCAAATGACAAAGAGGTTGTCAGCAGAAGCACATAATTTCCCTCACTAAATAAGGTCTCACCACATAAAATCACATATGTGGAGGTACTTACAAATAACTTATCAAAACTCAGAGGCCTCCCTTATGCTGCCCTCTGATACCACATGTAAACAAAAACAAGTCAACACCAACCACTACACATAAAAATACACATCACAATGTCTTGTCAAGCAAGCCCCTAAGGCAAAACACCACACATTCAAACATCTCAGTCATAGGGGACTCCATCATAAGACACACATGCTATCCACCTCACCAGGTAAGGTAAAAAGAAAATTACAGTCAGTTACCTGTCAGGGGCCAGGATTCACCACATCATGCAGGCACTCGGGTCACTCAACCACAAGCACAAGTATGACTTACTCATAGTCCATGTGGCTGTAAATGACCTGAGATGTACCTCCCTTGACTATATGAAGAGAGACATGATTGACCGCTCTGAATATGTGTCACAGGCTGGTATCAGCCTTGCACTGAGCAGTATCCTACCCTCACCAAGAATGATACCACAACACAAACAGAAAAAGACTAATTTCAATAATTGGCTTAGATATGGTGTCATTCCAAGGGGAATCACCAATCACCCTAAAAAATACTGGTTGTATTTTTCTACCTGGGTGACATGATTAACAGACCACACTACTTTGCCAGAATTTTTCTGTACCTGTCAACACTAGGCTTTTGAATACTGGCCAAGACATTTGCACTCTCATATTGTCTTTTTTAGACAGTGAAAAAACAAAAGACCTACCAATATAACACATTATTCTAATGCCAATCTGAAGGTACTGCTGCTGAGTGATAGGAGTCTTAATGCACTTCCTAGAAGCTCTTCTCACCTTGGAGAATGCTGATATCTGTACAGTTACAGAGATGTGGTTCAAGGCTGCAGAAAGCACCCCAGCAGTGCAAGGCTACAATGCCTATCACACATTCAGACCACCTTCTGAAAAGGAAAAAACAAAAGGAGGAAGTGTTTAAATTTGCATAAAAATACAATCATACCTCTAGATTGGTCAAGCAGGATGACTTGCTTGAGCTACTCCATGTTCAGCTGACCATTGGCAAAATCCCCCACCATATCATCTCTATCTACAGGACCCCAACCATGAACCATGAAAACCACTTTGTATACCTAAAGTTACTAGAATCACTTAACGTTCAGGCCAACACATTACTCATGGGTGATTTTAACTACCCCTCCATAAACTGAGAAATATACATGACTACTAACATGCAGGCTCAGAGATTCCTGAACTTTGTCAATGCAAATGCTCTGGAACATCTTGTCTATATTTTCACTAGGGGCTCAGATATCTTGACATAGAAATGGTTAGTACCTAACTAAACTAGACCCAGATCTAGCTGGAGAAACAAGTCACCCTGGTGGACCACTGCATACATAGGCTGTACAACAGAAAAAAGAAATTCCTGCCTAGAAGTTAGTGGGAGGGTCACAACAGATTAAAAAAAAAATCCCCTCATTAGCTTCAACAGGCAAATCAGGGAACTGGTCAAGTCTTCAAAAATTAAATACAAAACTAAAATAGCCTCCCAAGCAAAGGAGAACCACAATGCATTTTTTTAGTTATGTCCAAAATCTTAAGGGAAATATCAACAATGTGCTAATTTGGCTATAGATGGCACTACCTATACTCAGCCAGAAGAAATAGCAAATGTACAGGCCAATCAATTCATCTTAAATTTCACTCCTTCATCACCAATCACCCTCAATGAAATACCCTTATCATTTTGTAGCCTGTTATCACAAAAGAACAGGTCATTACTGCACTCTCTAAAGCTAGAAACACAGCATCAGTGGTTTCTGATGGAATCATAAGGTGCCTATTAAATAGCTTGAAACAGGACCTAGCACTCTCACTCAGATCTCTATTTAAGCACAGTCTCCTGACAGGATTTTTCTCAATAGAGTGGAGGACAGCAACAGTCATCCCTTTGCAAATGGGGGAAACATCAACGTACCCAAGAAATTATCAGCAAATAAGTCTGACTCACCTCACATTCAAGGCTACGGAAAGAATAATCACAGACCTGATTACCAATGACATAGGAAATCTCCAGACTCTAGACACAACTCAGTTCAGCTTCTTCAGGGCAGGTCCTGCCTGCTCAATCTGGTGGACTTCTTTGAGGAGGTCACCAAGGCCATGGATGAGGGTAAGACAGTACATACAACCTACCTTGACCTGGCCAAGGCATTCGACACAATACCCCACTACAGTATTATAGATAAATGGGTATAAACCTCCACATCACTAGATGAGTAACCAAATGGCTCATGGATAGGACACGTTGTTAGAGTAGGGGAATCTACATCCAGCAAGAGGCCATTCACCAGTGGCATACAACAGGGCTCAATTCTGGGTTACCTCCTGTTTGGGATATACTTCTCAGATGTCAAGGCAAATGTAGTTAGCCTTTAAAAAACTGAAAATCTTTCCAACTAATAAAACAGCCGGTGCACAAACTCAGTATAAACCAAACAAACAGGAACACCAGCCGTACCACAGCAAAGAAATGTATTGAATAGAGTAAGCACTTTCATGGATCCAACCCCATTCGTCAGACTACATAGGAAGAAACAATAAAAGACTTAAATAATAGCATTAATTAAGAGCAATCAACATTTAAAAGTACAGTGACATCTATACATGCATAATAATGCTTAAAATCAAAATAATGTACTTACACAAATCAACTATAGTGAGTATAATAATAGATATATACATTTTACATATAAATAGCAATCATGAATAGTAAAAAAAACGTTTAATAAAAAATCTTAAAAATACAATTGAATGTTTCAATGGCCTAGTCTTTAAAAAAGGTTTCAGGGACAACTTATTATTCAAACCAGGAGATTTATCAGCATTAAATAGCATTAATCCATCTCTGCTCAGCAGCTTCTGTGTGGTTTACTAAATCACCTCCTCTCTTATTATTAAATAAAATCTCTAGGACTACATTTTTAAATATATGGCTAGATCCTTCTTTCATATTGTGCATAGCCAGAACACTGCTCTCTTTACCATTTCTAATGTCTCGATAATGTTCTAATATTCTATCTTTAAGACGTTTGTTGGTTTTTACCAATATAAAGTGAAAAACATATCACATGGCATGCTAAATAAACAACATTGGACATCTTACAATCTGCATAATCGGTACTATTGAAGCTAAAACCCATATGTGGATGTATAAAACAACAACCTGTGTGAATGTGTGTGCAAGCTATGCAATTCGTGCAGGCATAGGTGTCTGTCCTGTCTGACTTACTCAAATAATTGGGTGCATCAGACTTTTAACATAAATGGCTTTTTAAAGTTCTATTATTTCGAAATGTAAAATTTGGTCTATCATCAATTACATCCTTTAATCCATCAGCTGTGGAAAGAATGCCCCAATTTCTATTAATAACATCACAGACTGTACTAATATTACTGGCAAAAGTCAGTGGCATCCTTAATTTGTTACTACTCACATCTTTGTATGTTCTTATACTGCTAACTTCTATGTTATTGGTGGGGCTTGAGATAGATCTGTCTCTAAAGTAGGGTTTACATCGATCACCCCTAGTCTTCCATGCTTCATCTATATGCCTATCAATCACTCAGCTATCATAACCTCTCTCTAAAAATTCAGATTTCAACTTCTGGAGTGCTGCATGTAACTGTTCATCATCATTATAGAGCCACATTACTCTAAACATCTGCCCTTTAACTACATTGCATTTCGTAAGGTTTGTATGCATACTTGTGTTGTGCAAAAAATTATTCTTTCTAACAGACTTTCTATATAAACCAGTCTTAACAATATTTAACTGGTCTTTACTGACCTTCACATCCAAGAACTCAATTTCATGAACAGAGTACTTGAATGTGAATCTAAGAAAGTCAGTGGTCTCATTTAAATATTGAATGAATGCATTCAACTCAGGTTCAGTATCCTGCCACAACAAAAATATATCATCCACAAACCTAGTATACCAAACTATGTATTTACTGTATAGCTCATTAGAAAGAACAAAGGAACATTCCCAATGTACCAAAGAAAGGTTGGTGTAGCTATTGGCACAAGCTGTGCCCATAGCTACACCAACCTTCAGAATGTAATATTCACTACCAAACATGAAGATGTTATTATTCAAAATAATATACAGTAGGGTACAAATCAAACAGTTTTTATTAGACGTGATACCTGCATTATTTAACACCTCTCTCACATTATCTATGCCCCATTGGTTCAGAATAACCGGAAACAGTGATGGTATATCCAATGTTACAAAATAACATTCAATTTGTACAAGGGCCCATTTCAAACTAAGTGTCTCTAGAAAAGTCTTAGTGTCTTTAAGAACACTATCACAGCTATCAAGTATAGGATGTAAATTCTTTTCAACGTATATAGATAAAGGTTCTGTAGCCCATCCCCTACTGGACACTATTGGGCGCATAGGTGGAATATGAAGACACTTATGTACCTTGGGTAATCCATAAGCAATAGGAATAACAGGATGATCGACTGTAAAATACTCAAACAAGCATTAATTTATCATTCCCGTAATCAATAAGTCAAAAATCAAAAAAGACATCTTATCCATTATACCTTTAGCTACTGTCAATGATATACATTGATATGTCATCTCATCATTCAGTAAGACATACATTTGTCTAAAGTATAAATCTTTATCTAGAATAACAACGCCCCCCTCCCTTATCTACAGGTCAAATCTCTATAGATGTTAAGGCTTTCAAACCATTTAGGGCAGCATACTCTAAATTAGATAAATTAAAGAACTGTTTAGAACAGGTATTTGAGGCGAAGACTTCTCTAATCTGTCTGTCACAAACATCAACAAAAGTATCAATAGCAGAATTACTAGGGGGAACATAAACACTAGGCTTCTTAAAAACACATTCATCAATCTGAGTGGAAGAAAACATAGCACGTAGAGTCAGATTCCTACCAAAAAGTCTCAAGTCTTTTAAAACATCTGTTAAAGCAGCTTTCTTTCCCAGTACAAAGCTCAGACCTTTATTAAGGAGTGACATTTGAGCATCAGTTAAGTCATAAGATGAAATGTTAAAAATTAGACCTGCTTGAATCTCTTTCCATTCCTGCTCTGTCCTTCTACACTCTGTGGTCATCATAGCTTCTGATTCCTTGAGCGTCCCCTGATAGGAAGAGGATTTTCTAATAAAAACGGCTCAGATTGTTTGAAGATTGTGCATCATCGGCACTCCTGGGGCCATTAGCAAACATACACTACAGACTAACAACTGATTTCAGAGCCATGGCTGAAAACTAAATGCAAAGAAATGCATAGTAATACCCTCTAGGAAATCAAATACCCCTGCAAATTGCAACATTGCTAGCACTCCCCTAAGAGTGGACCCAGTGGTGACAGATCTGGGAACTCAGGTGGATATTATTCTGAAATTTGACCACTATGTATCCATGGAGGAAATCCTTCTATGTGGCTCAGCTTATAAGTAAGGTCATGGCATCCAGGTTTAAGAATGTCATAGCACCACTGTACTCAGCCTTCATCAGACCAATAATCAAGTACAATGCACCTTTTGGCATGTACCTTGCCAGGCACCTGCAACAGTTGGAGTGTCCACAGAGTTTTCTCACCAGAAAAATACAGGGAATAACCAACATTTCATATGCAGACTTATTAAAAGCCCTATCACTATATTCATTTTCCTTCTGGTTACTGTTGATCTGTGCCTGATCTAGAAGACAGTCTCTGACCCAGTCCTGAAGGAAATATTGCATATTCACAAAAACTGACTGCATAAGGGTTACATGCTTCAGAGATCTAAACTTTGATCTCTGACATGAATAGATCATGCTGGAGAGACAGATATGTGTCCCAGAGATTGCCTCTCCTCTGGAACGGGCTTCCTATTCACATAAAGCAAAGCCCCTCCCTTCTTCAAGTGCAATCTGGACCAATGAATGGGAAATCACAAATTCACTTCTGGGGTGGCGCCCATGTCTGTTATGGACAGAGGTAGTCAGTAAAAACTGTCAAAACCCCACTTGCTGACCCGTGTCATCTTTCTCTCAGGAATAAAACATTGGGTAAAATCTGGGTAAACCTTGCTAGCCTTGTAAGGGTTCTTGAGCCATTATCCTAGTAATCTCCTACGAACCTATAATGAAAGACATTTAACTTACTGGTTACCAAGCCCCCCCCCCCACACGCACACACGCACACACACACACGTACACACTTGTGGTAATACAGAGCAAAGTAACTGGAAAACTTGTAAGATATCTTCAAAAGTCTTATGTGCTGGTTTGTAAACAAATTCTTAACAGCTACCACTAATAAAACTAAACTAATGGTTTTGGCAGTCTGTGTAGACTTAACCCCCGACCAACATAAGAATTTCTAAACTGTCAGTTTAAATGTCCAGTAATACAGTGGAGCTTTTTATGTCTCACAATGCCTTGTATCTGTACAAGTCTCTTTATAAAGAAAATGTCACAAAAATGTAACACATGGTACAAGCTCACAGACCTCTTCTATCCCCACAACTGTGTAGCCATTCACTAACAAAAAATAAATAAAAATATATATATATATATATATATATATATATATATATATATATATATATATATATATTCTGTGAATAAACTGTCATCTAGCATTCTTTCATCTAGGTACACAAACTATTATTTCTGTTTTGTATCACTTTCTGATCATAGGGAATACCAGCACATCTAACTATATCATACAAACTAAGTACTGTTTTAGAAAAAGATCCACTCATTCACTAACATATGTGGTTCTAGTCCTTGATCATTACCATCCTTTACAATAAAACAACATTTACACACACATACACACACACATACACACACACACACACACACACACACACACACACACACACACACACACACACACACACACACACACACACATCCACACTAACTCCTTATAACAGAATACCATGTCATGTTCTACTTTCACTCCCTTTCTTCTGTCTACGAGAAGCTTCCTCAGGTGCAAGTCAGCTGACTCCCAGAGCCAAGGAAGAAAGGATAACTTTTTTTACATCCACACATACAGTAAGAAAGTACATCTGCCTAAGTTCTACCCACCTGTCACAATAGATGTTTATAGAATATACTGCCTTACTGGCATGTGGGTAGTAATGCCTTGCTACTCCATCTCTGGCAGTCTATCAAAGCTCAGAGCTCATCCCCATGACTATCTATGGGTATGAAGCACCAATCAGCTGAGAGTACAGGGACTGCCTTTCAGAGTAACAAACAGGACTCTTAGCTTTTTAAGAGATCATAAGGAAGAAAAGACAAAAATGCATGCTTCTGAACCCCTACTGTTCCAACCCAAAACACACACACTCGCACACACACACACACACACACACACACACACACACACACACACACACACACACACACACACACACACACACACACACACACACACACACACACACACACACACACACACACACACACACACACACACACAACAAAAAAAAATGACCACTGAGCATAACACAAGGCCAACTCCAACCCCAAATTATGTGCATCCAAAAAGGAGAAATGTAGGTGAATACTGCCCGTAAGCCAGTGTGTTCTACAAACATCTACTGCTGCTGGTAAGTAAGACTTACACAACTGTACTATTTTCAACAACCGCACTGCTTGAATAGCATATAGGTAGATTCCAAAAGCTTACCCATCTTGGGAGGAAGAAGGATAAGGAGCCAGGATCCTCTGAAGAATGGTTCTATCAAAGCAGATGTAGATTTAGAGAAGGTATCCACCTTGTAGTGTTTCATAAAGGTATAGACAGATGACAAAGCTGCTGCCTCTAGAATACTTCTGGAGTCCATTCATTTTCAATATGCCACTGAAGAGGAAAAGGTCCTGGTGGAATTTGCCTTTACCTTGCATGGATTCACCTTGCCATGGTAGGTGTAACAGACAATACCAGAGGACAACTGACATGCAATGGTTTGCTTAGGGACAGGTTTATTCTTTGCTCCAACTATGTAGGGAAAAAAGCATTTCAACCTTTCTAAAGGCTTTCATTCTGTCATGGTACATCCCGAGCCACTGCTACACATCCAAGGCATGAAGTATCTACTCTCCCTTATTCTTAGGTTTTGGGAAGAAGAATTCTCACACAACCCTATCCCTGTGGAAAATCAGGTACGGTTAGCCCACCATGAGAGCTTTCAGCCCAGTGAAACACCTTGCAGATGTCAGAGCAATAAGCAAAACAGTTTTCATGTTAAGAACTTCATATCAGCCTGGGTGACAGGTTCAAAAGGTAGCAAGGTCATTTTTCCAGAACATATTTAACAGCCCATGAAGGAGGAATTTGGTTGCAATGGAATCTCATATGCAATAACCCTTTCATGAACTGTTTTATCAAAAGAGAAGAAGAAGAAAGAGGTTATCCATTGGCAGATAAGCAAAGACAGCTGCAAAATGCACCTTAATGGACACACATGATAAGCAATCCTGAAGTAGTTCACACAAATATTTCAAGACCAGAGGGGATGTTAGCCTTAAAGGGAGCCTCTGTTACCATTAAGGCACCACTTAAAAAAAACTCATTCATTTGTAAGCCTAAAGCACTGAAGAAGGGTTATTTACCCAAAAGCTTTGCTTTTTGCAATAAAACTTTCTTGGCATTGGATTTGTTGGTTCATTTGTAAGCCTAAAATTTTCTAGTAGTAGGTTTTCTGACCTCCTTTAGCACCTGTTTCATGAAAAAGTGATAAAAGAGTATCAAGATTGAATCAGCCAGGCTGTTAGTTGCAGTTACTCAAAACTGGGGTACACTAGTCACCTCTGAGACTGTGTGAACAAATCCAGAGTGTGAAGAAGTCTGTAGTAATTACAGCAGGCCAATACCATTAGAAGGGAAAGCCAACATTGGCTGGGCCAACACAATGATTTTTGGCATTTCTTTCTGAACTGTCAGAAATACCATGTGAATCAGTGGAATGGGCAGAAACATATACGGGAATATTCCTGTCCAAGAGAATGAGAATTTGTCAGTCCTCCAAGCATGGCTACAAGAATATCTGGCACAGAATTTCTCCTGGTATCCGTTTTGAAAGGAAGTGAAAAGATCTGTTTGATGTGTTCCTCACATCTGGACTAGATCCTGGAATATCACTGCCATATGCTACCAATTGTGCAGGTCTGCCCAGGATCTTCTTAGTCTGTCTGCCATGAATGGGATCTATGGTGCCTGAAAATTCAGAAAATGCTGCCATGCCAGCTTTCAGGCTATCATTGCCAACTGGAGGATAAGACATTGTACCCACTTGTTTGTTGAGGTGCCACATCACTGTGGTGTTGTCCATAACCACAACAAAAGGATCCAGAGTCCATAGACAGTGAAGGACTTTCAAGGCATGGATTACGATCACTGCCAACATTCCCTTGATATTAATGAGTTTCTGTGCATTTCTGGGCCCCTAAGTGGCCTTCACTTACACTCTCATTGACACAGCACTGCAAGCAAAGTTGAATAAATTGAAATGGACACATTGTGCAAGAAACTGGCGTGAGGAAGGGAAATCCTGGACTGATACTCAACTGTGCTCTCCACCTCTCTTCTGATGAAAAGCAGCAATATTAACTGAGATTCCAGGGAATGTAATTACTGGGTCCAACAATTCTGGACAAACCATTGAATTTTCCTTATGTGAAGGTGGGCCAATGTTATCATGAGAATCATGGATGCCATAAGTCCTAGAATTTTTATGATTCTGTTGCTAAGGTCAAGTTCCCCCTGGAGAATTCTGAAACACCATCTGGTAAGACAAAACTTTGTCTTTGAGAAAAAAAGCCATTCTTTGGTCAGAGTGAAATAAGCTCCCTGAGGAGAAGAATATTTGCAAGGGTTTCAGGCACAACTTCCAAAGAATCAGATTGAACCCTGGGTGGGAATGTAAGATCGAGAACTTCACTACAGTTCCAAAATCCTGGTTACAGATTATGCAGAGATCAGCAAGTCATCCAAGTAAAGAAATATGTAAATGTTAAAAGTCCAACAGTAAGTCACTACTAGAGCAAGGCATTTGGTAAACACTTAAGCTGCAATGGATAGCCCAAAGGGCAATGCAGAGAACTGGTATTGTGAACCAGACACAACAAATCTCAGATACCACCTGAAGTCATGAGCAATGGGGATATGGTGTTATACATCTTTCAAATTCAGGGTCACCATGAAGCAGCAGGCCAGCAAAAGGGGAAGCACTGTCTGCAGGTTGAGCATATTGAACATAGAGACCTCGACAAAGATATTTAGAAAGGATACGTCAAACACTGGTCTCCATGGCAGCTCATTTTGGGGTCCAGAAAATTCTTTGAGTAGAAACCTTTCATTCTTTCTAAAGGAGGAACCAGTTCTATAACTCCCGAGTCCAGTATTTGCTGTAGTATATGAGGGAGTAACAAGGCCTGGTCCAGCAGATGAGGAGCACCCACTTAAACTGAAGCAGATGTTCCTTCCACTGACTGTCACATGTAACCTCTGCCAACAATGTTGAGCTCTTATTTGTTGGAAACTATTGATGGCCAAGCCACCTTGTTGAGAGCTAACTTTTGAGACAGGGCACCTAGAGGGGGACTTGGAAAAGATAGTTCCCATTCCTCAGGATAGTCATAGTTTGAAAGGGGGTATCCTTTTTAGGAAAGGTACATCTGTTGTTAGGTTTGGCAGAATTCTCATTCTGCCATTTCCTTTTGATGTCTCGACTTCTGTTTGTTAGAATGCTGAAAATATTCCTGCATGATGGAGGGGAAACTTCAGAACATGCAGCATTATAGACACCTCTTGTATCTGTGTCATTCTAGTGTTTAAGGATCTGATTAGCTGCTGTATCAAATACACAGTGAGAATCAACTGGAACATTCATAATCTCATTTTTAACTCATCAGAAACATTTTATTGTGCAACCAAGCATACTCCCTTATCACCACAGATGTCACTGCATTTCGAGAAACAGTATTGGCATTGGACAGAATATGTTTGACATAGACTTTCTGCTCAACAGGGAATGATGTAGCAGATTCTTCTACACTATACATACACCTCAAAAGAAACTTCCAAATAAAACACTGATAGTAAAACACCATAAAGCCTACCTAAATCTAGCTAGCATTTGGGGAAAAAGAAAACATCTGTTTGTTTTTTTGCACATGTTCATCCTTACAGAAAGCTAACTTATCAGACTGTGGCATTTCTGAAACATCACATTCTAAATCTCTTTAAAAAATAAGATTCCTGGATGACTGAACAGGGGTATGAGCCCTGGTGTTACTCATAACCTAGGTTTTCACCCAATAATCAACTGTCTGAACAATGGTTCTGGCAATAGCCACCACCTCAGGTAGAAACCCAGTCAGAGATTATTTCCCAGTGATGTAGTAGAGCTGTCTCTTTATTGTAGGCATTACACTAGTGGGAGAATCCCTGGGGGAGGCATATCAACACTGGCAATGGATTCTGCACCCCTGACTTCTACACCTAAAGAGTTTGGTGCTCCCATACCTGAACCAGGCACTGTTATAGCCCCAGAGGATATGTCTGACCCTTGTGTCATGCACTGTTGAAGTACTAATACCACACCAGGAGACTTGGAGGCAAAAGAAGGTGAGTGGTCTTATATCCTGTTAAGGCTACTGCATCATCACAAGCCGTAGGCTGAGGCATATTTATTGACTTATTTCTACATTTTAGGTGCACTAGGGGTTGATGGATGGAAGGGGCACCATATCTGAAACCATTAAGTCAGGGTACAAGAAACCAATCTGCTTAATACCAAATACTGGCTGCACAGTCAGGCCAGTAAACATATACACAAATCCCATTACTGTCCCTCTAAATAGCAATCTAAACAGTATTTCTGTAGGGACACTATTCTGAACTCTGCACTGAAAAAATGACATCATTTTTAGTAACACAGTTCAAAACACAAAATACATGTTACAAAATCTCCGCAAATTTAACTAATATAGGCTTGTTTCAGCACAAAATGATTAAAAAGAGCCTAAAACAGTATTAGACAAGAAATAAATCAAAAACTGGTTAAAAAGTCCCTGGCAGAAATGTATTATATACAAAATGTCACCAAAAGCTACCTTAAGTTTTTCTGCCACAGTTACTATTCTAAAATTGCACTAAAGAAAATTATAGTTTAAGTAACACAGTTACATGCAAAAGTTCCCTAATTTTGTAAAAAGGCTAGTTATAGTCAAAATGAACAGATGCAGCCTAAAACAGTATTAGAAAAACAAATCATAAACTGATCAAAAATTCCAGTCAGCAATGTTTAACATAAAAAATGGTGCCACAAAATCATGATTTAAACAAAACAAACAAAAAAAAATTTGAAATACTGCAGTCCTGTTCAATCACCTCATATAATCATAGCACCAAATAAAAAAATGTAATATGACTTTTAATCAACAGGATAGGCTTGAAACTCTGACATAGGATGCTGTAAATACCTTCAATATATTGCTTACCTTCTCTGCTATACTTAGATTTTTAAACTACTTTGTTGTAGTATGTACTGTGTTGTTACTTTAAATATATTTCTGGAGTATTTTGTTATAGTTTTGTACTGTAATGTTATTATAAATTCTGTCATGCTACTATCTATAAAGTTTTACCTTTGCATTGTATAGTCTATCATGTCTCTTCATTGAGCTTTTCTCCCCAGGCCTCCACTGAAAGTGGGTTCTTCTTGGCCCAGTGGACTACTGTGCCAGTCAAATTATAAACAGATGCAGTTACAAAATGTCTATTCAGGAAAAAAAAAGTTCAAAGCAACAGCATACACTTTTCAAACACCAATAGAAAAAGGCAGAGGGAGGAAATAAAGCCCAAAAGATTTTCTTATCGAAGTTCAAAGCTGCAAATCCAAAGAAAGATACACACCCAGATTAACTATCCTTCCTTGCATGACTAAGGTAGGCATGCACGTAATTAGTCATTTAGGAGCCTGACGGCAGCACACCATGCATATTAAAGAAGGCGAGCTGCCTGATCTCCTAATCCTACACGGAGTGTGGATGAGTGCAGGGGGCGTGTCTGAGAGCAAAGCTCTCACAATATATGTGCCCCTGCAATGAAGGACTGCAGAATGATAGTAAACAGTGAGTGAGACCACTCATAGATGTATGTATATCCCCAGTGACATCCTCCCACATGTATAAAAGAATACCGAAGAACAAAAATAAAAAGGTTTTGTTTTTTTTTTTAATAAAACAGGCAAAGTTTAACCGTAGGTGTGCAGGTTTGCCCATCGCTTAGCTACGGTTAATACAGGTTATAAAGCAGAAAGGGGATAAAAAGCAAGATATATGCAAATTAAGCAATACAGCAATAGTGTAGTGGACAGAGCATTCGCCTTATAAGCAGTCAGTCCTAGTTAAAGTCCCACTGCAGTACATTCCACTTTCCCTTACAAATCATTTTTCAGGATAAATATTTTTATTGCATAACCTAATAAATAGCGTATATTTCTGAACTGCAATACTGCATTTAATGTAGATGTGAGGCTTCAGTCTCATAATGTTGCAAAGTCCACAGATAATCACGTGACCCATACAGTATCACAGATACAAATGGAAGGTAAACTGTGTAATGAATGATAACTCCATACATTTCTTCAAATTTCCCACCTCCCTAAGAACCATTACACTATTACTGTCTAAAATGTAGCACTAGTAAGTGGCAATAAGTGGCAGTAAGCACTCTTAAGCACTAGTAAGTGGGTTTAAGGCCGTTTGCACGAGGGTAAGCAATGCGCGCACAGGTGAAGCAAGATCAAAGGTAACTCTCTGTAAGCATGTGTAACCAGAGGTTAGCATTGCTTATCCTCACGCAAAGTTGCTCAAACCTGTTTACAAGTGCTCAAAAGTGCCTTGATCACTCAGTATGCATCAGCCGCCGTTCTGGGCAGGAAAAAATAACCAGCTTTTGCAGGTTGTGAACTCAGGACCCTGTACTCTTCAGTCATAGTACTTAACCACTAAGCCAACACAACAGTACATAATATTGTGGTTTTAATAAACACACCTCTCCATAGGAAAACAAGCTGAACATGTGAAAGGACTTTCTATACAGCCTTATGTTGTATACCCAGCTACATCACATAAATATGTGAACTGGAGTACTGCAGTAAGCACAGATGTGAGGTGTGATTGTAATAAACTTTAGAAGTCCACAGGACCCCATACAGTGTATGTACACATAAATACTGGATACCAGAAACATATATAACCTGTAATTTATAATAAATCACTGCCAAAAAGCAAATATAATGCTAATTAACTATTAAGCAATGCTAAGCACTGCACAGCTCAGCTTAGTAAATGTAGGAAATGTGTAGGGCAGCCAATTCAATCTACCTATTGGTATATCTCTTTAAGCACTGCCAATCTTAGGTAAGCAGGTGTGCCCATAGCTTAGCCTATTAAAAACTGGCCAATCAAAGAAAAGTGCTGGAAATTGGCCATATTTAAACCCCACAGGCGGGAATACTTCCCATTGTAGCTTCCTACTGCAGGCAGAATGGATGGAGTGGGTGAAGGCACTCGATTTAGAACACAGCGCTGGGGCATCCCGGAGTCAAAAATCATGGTATGGCTCCTGGAAAAACACCATGAGCAGAGACTACTACAGGGCCAGTACCAGGGCTCAAAGTATAAAATGGAGGCCTGGGACAATCTCGCCCATGACCTCACCAGTGCCACAGGTATCCCTCGGACTGGTGAGCAAGTCAGGCACCACCATGCTGACCTGAAGCGGTGGAGGGGGGATGTACTGGACCAATAGATCCAGGAATCTCAGCAGATGCCTAATGCCCCAGTACTGAGTAAGTACTTATTCTACTAAGTAGTTAATAATTGCCTAGCTTGTGTATACTATGGATAGGTATGGCTAAATATCACTGTACTTCTCTGACAGCTGCAGATGAGCGGGTTGCAAACCAGCAAGCCCATAATGCTAGGTTGCAAAGGCTGCATCGTAAGGCAGGTTAGTAATTATTCTGCATGTACTGTCATAACAAATAAATATAAGAGCCTTAGAAAGTGTCTTACCAGTATAAATAAAGGTGTAATATTCTGTGAATAAAGGTATAACCCCTGGAGTGCTTCTGTTTACTCTTCTTTCATATGTTGTTGTACTGTTGCATTCTATAAATAGCGCAGTTGTATTCAGCAGTGGTACCCACACTGTGTTATGCAGATAAAATGTGTATGAAGTTCTGTATAACAATGCTGGAAGTGCCAAGAGGTCAGTCATATTGTACAACTGAAGGACACTTAGAAAACATTAGAAAGCTTCACAACAATTCCCTGATAGCACAGTGTACTGTGATGTTAAATGTAATGTTTTTGTCACACACAGCAGGGGTTTGAATCCCAGGAGTGCTAGTAAGTTGTATGCATAATCATACCCCAGAACTGTACAGATGTTGTTAGAATGTTCAGACAGAAAGCTGTATGCATAAGTACACTCAACAACTGTACAGAATGTGCTAGAATGTTCACATAGAATGTTGTATGCATATTCATACCCCTCAACTGTTACAATCTGTCCAGCATGTCCAGATAAATGGCCCACATCACCAGCCTAGTACCCTGTTCCCCTATAAAATCAGTGTGATGATCCAAGAAATGTAGGCAGCCGTTAATGACATATAACTGATAGTCAGACCTGTACATAGTCAGAGAATGTATATGAAAACAAACCTGTCATTCTAGCATCTCACCCAAAGTGTATGAGAGCAATTCTCAAAATATGTTGCATTAACACCTGCATCTTGTCACGCCTGTATGTAAGACACAGGTCATGTATATAATAATCTACAAACATACCAGTGTACAATATAAGGCCATTTGGTAGTGTAATAATACATGTAAGGGGCATATCACTGCAGTGACTAAGAATGTTGCGAAATCTACGAGGATATATTAGTTGTTAACTGAACTCTCTCACCCCTACCATATGTGAAAAAATAACCCAATGACACACCTCAGTCACTATGTGTACACTTTAGACTTTTGTTGGGACATATGTCCTATTAGTTTATAAATATTCACATTTGTTTCTATGCAAGTGCCATGTTAAAATATCCCCATATTGGTGACCTGTTGCCATCAATGAAACCTGCATGTTGTTGTAATGGCCACTGTTGTTCCATATATGCGTGTGTTCCTCTTGCTCTGCAACTGTTTTAAATCTGGTATCTTGGGTTAATGGAAATATCTATGCATGCTGTTATAACTAATCCTGAATGCTGTTGACTATCACTAACCCATAACTTTCTTAAACCTGCTACAACATAGCTCATAAGGGAAGGCTGGTCCCAGGGGACCCACCTATCCCACCTCAGCTGATCATGGCACCGGGCACCAAAACGTCTGGGCCCCAGCCTGGGACCTCCTCCTCCTCTGTTGGTCCTGTGCCACCTTCAGGTGGAACCACTGCAGGGGATGTGGCTTGCCCCCCCCCCCCCGGGAGCAGGGACAGAGAGGAACTTGTCACCCATCATCACATCCGGGCTGTGGTGTGTAGGGAGCTCGATAAGAAGTTTCGAGACCGGCTATGCCAGCTTGAAGGCCGAGTGGTGCAATTAAAAGATGAGCCTGCCCCTCCTACACAGCCCCCAGCACAGCCACCTTTGGGGCCGTGAAGGTGCAGTGGTGACTGCCCATGGGTGAGGACCTCAGTCCCACTGTTTCCATTTGGGGGCTCATGGACTTGCGACTTCCAAACACCCCTCCCCATCCAAGGTGTTTCCCCCAACATGTGTCATATACCACCCCTGTATACTGTCTTGTCTGTCCTGTCTGTCATCCTACCCAAGCTGTCCTCCCTGAGCATACCTACTGTCCTTTCCCCGACATCCCACTCTCACCTTAAAAAAAAAGGGCAATCTGTTCCCAAAAAAAAAAATCATGCCCCATACAAAGCTGTCCATTTTGCACACATGTCCACTGGACACATGTAATCTGGTCTAATTGGCATCACAACATATTATTGTTGTCCTCACCCCTCTCTCAGGGGTTGGAGTGTTCAAATGTACCTCCAAATTCACTGCATATGTACACAGCTGTTGCTGTAGAAGAAATGGGCAGCTATGGACCTTCCCAATATCCTTCCTGCACATCCCTAGCTATCTTGCCTACTGTCTTTCCCTCTTTGTGCCTCTTTTTCACCACTTTCCTATCACCCCTTTTTTCTTTTCTTTTATAGAAATTAGCGCAGGGGTAAGTGGGAGTAAGCACTTTTAAGCAGCAGTAAGCGGGTTTCAGCCTTTTTGTGCTGGAGTAAGCACTGCCTACACAGGTTAAGCAATTTAGAAGCTAACTGAGTTTAAGAAACTGTAACCGGAAATTAGCAGTGCTTACCGTCACGCAAACCCACTCAAACCTGCTTACAACTGCTTAAAAGTGCTTTAATCACTCTGTACCCAATGCCCCTTGTTCTGCCAGCAACAAAATAAACAGCCTCTGCAAGGTTCAAACCCAGGACCCAACATACCACAGCCAATGTAATATACCACTAAGCCATGACACATGTAAATAACCATGATGTTTTCACAAAGATAGCATACAGCAAAATAAGTCAACAATACAGGGAATGTACTTATATGTGTAGATGTATGTGTGTGTGTGTGTGTGTGTGTGTGTGTGTGTGTGTGTGTGTGTGTGTGTGTGTGTGTGTGTGTGCGCGTGTGTGTGCATGTGTGTGTGTACAGATATTCACAACTAAATAGATATATACCTTTCTCTCTCTATATTATATTTATCTATCTATATATAAATATCTACACATGTATATATATATATATATATATATATATATATATATATATATACATATGCTTACATATACATGTGTGTGTGTGTTTGTGTGTGTGTGTGTCGATATATATATATATATATATATATATATATACATATATATATATATACATATATATATATATATATATATATATATATATATATATATATATATATATATATATATATATTATGACCACAGGCACTGTTAATGGGGGTGAGGGTGCTCAAGAAACATATGTCTTACACATAGCAATATCCCCCCCCCCCCTACAAACAGGTCTGCCCTGCAATACAATACCAACTTTTGTGAATCCAATAAACAGGACCTGACACGACATGACCACAAGATGTTTACAGTAAGCCATGCCACCTGTATGATGTGAGGCTGGTATCGATAACGTATCATACATTCAAGTCTGGCTAACATAGTGTAAGTACAATGTGGAAGCAATACAACATTCCTAAACACAGACACGGGTATGGAGCTACATATATATGTCTATATATAGATATATATATATATATATATATATATATATATATATATATATATATATATATATATATATATACATACATATATAGACATATATGTAACTACACATACACACACAGACGTATATCTTGGAAGATACATTATTAGAGGGTGCACACCACACTGAACAGCCAGTTTCCCTACAGTTGAAACCTCAACAGATGTACAGTGTATGACTCACCCATACAAAAGACAATTGTTGCCTGAAACATATACCAACAGAGAAGTCAAAGGATGTAACACCACACACAGGTTTGCATATGTTTTAAAGCTTTATTTGTGTACAATTACAGTTTTATATGCCATGACATATTGCAGTTTATACTCTGAAATACATACAAACAGATTAATGCAACTGTCAAACAGATCATTTAAGACAGTAATCTGAAAGCATAACATATGTTGCTGTCCAGGCCAAGGTGTTCAAGTAGTACAACAGAAAATACTGACTGGGCCACAGGATAATGATCAATCAACAGTAAGTAATGCAGATGTATAGCCCAACAGCCTCTAACTGCACTCTGTACACAATCCCTATTGTGAAAAGACCTCCGTTTACACAATGGGATGTATCTGTTACATAACAATGCATAACTGAAATCATCACAATTGCACTGACAAACAGAACAGGCTGTATGGCAGTAATCAGTAGGCCAGCAATGTTCACAAAGTAAAATGTATGGTAATGTACAGTCATATACCTTAAGCCAGCTTACTACTGATATACCTCACATGTTGTAACACCTTAATGATGGTGCTTACCCCCCCACACCCCCACCAGACTGACTTGCAGGAGAAAAACACTGTTACATACACTGACCTCTGTACTGCAAAGGGTCATACATGTGTTGTGCAGATGAAGCCTACATATATATGGACCCTTCCCCACAATATGTGTGGGTGCCCGACAGCACTGGAATGATGCTGGGAATGGCAGCATGACATAATCACTGGCAAACACATAATAACTCCTTACTGCATGTCATATGGACAAAGCCTGGCATGTCGGTGGAGGACAGAGGCCAGTACACAGGCCCATATGTAAAATAGTGTTGTCATTCACTGAGCATGTTGCTGTTGCTACAGGATAGTCTGCAACACACACTTAGACAAAAAGATGACGTCATAAACACAAATGGATGTAGCCACCTACTGATAGCACTCAACACACACACTGTCAGTGATATATCTGACACAAGACCTGTGTGGTGGACAGACAAAACATAGGCCCACATATGAGAACTATGCAGACAGACTGCAGTCCATAATAAACTAGTATGTACACACAACCCCTGCAACACTGGTGCTATACAATGCATATATCAACACTACTCATACCCTGTCTGCAGTTCTTGAACCTGATACAAATATGTAGCTGACTTGAGACTGCAAATCCACTTCTGAGAGGTCTTGCTACCTGCTGTCTATAACACTGCTGCCAACACACAGAAAGGATGTCTACCATACAGGAAAGGTCAAGGGACCATGCCCAAATGATGTAGGGATTTATAATAGTGGGTTGCCATGACAGTGTTAATTGGAAGTACTACACAGCATGCTGCATGCAGGTAACAAGTGGAGTACACAGATTGGTGCAGAGGCCATCATCATGTGCCTCCCTATAAAAGCCATGCTACAATCTATGCAAAGCAGCTCAATCCAGTTACTGGAGAGAGACACTCAGACAGAGACCAAAAAAAAAAAATAGGCTAGGCCTACAAAAAGATTTTTGTGAAGAGACATGAGTCTCACAACAGGTGCATGAAGTATATATACATTAAATTGACTATAGTACTTGGGCCATAATAATGGGATAGATGATGTTGAATTATTCATATGTGCCAGCAGGTGTTGTTGTAATGATGTTCAGCTGAACAAATGCTATGGACACTAGAGTCTGTCCCTGTGGGTAGTGGGCCATAGGCTTCAACTGTGCAGAGCAGCACTGACTGACAAGATATAAGCCATTATACTGTGTGTTGTGTAATGGAAAACATGTATAGTAGTGTGGGTAATAGCCAGTGGTGGAGGTAATGGCATAATGATGGATATGTGGGTTCCAGAGCTCACCACTAGCAGAATACTCAGGGTAATGTAGCATGCTAAAATGCCATAGGTGTGTAATAGGTGTATCTGCAATCTGTCTGTATATATAACCCCCCCTAATGTTAGGCTGTGTCCATATGTGGCACCGGTCTGTGATGTAGCAAAGCAGAAAACCCCAGCTGTGCAGGAAGGAGAGTTAGAGATTGTAGACCTGATTGTGGACCTGATGTCTGAATGTACCCCATGTATATGTATATGTATATATATATATATATATATATATATATATATATATATATATATATATATGTATATATATATATATATATATGTGTGTGTGTGTGTGTGTGTGTGTGTGTGTGTGTGTGTGTGTGTGTGTGTGTGTGTGTGTGTGTGTGTGTGTGTGTGTCTTTTTTTCTTTATTAGGTTTTTCTGTGTGATATATATATATGTAGATCTATATATATATATATGTATATATATATATATATATATATATGTATATATATATATATATATATATATATATGTATATATGTGTGTGTGTGTGTGTGTGTGTGTGTGTGTGTGTGTATATATATATATATATATATATATATATATTTTTTTTTTTTTATTTTATTTTACATTTGTGGACTGGGCTGGTCCAACTGGATTCATGTCCATTTTCAGCAGAGGCCAGGGGAGAAAAGCTCCAAGTGAGGTACAATAAACATTGAGCATTATTCATTAAAAGCATTTAACAGTAAAAAAAAAATTACACATATAGTTCAGAGAAGAAAAAAATGTTTTTTTACAGTGTCCGCAATAAGCAAAATAAGAACATCAAAGGGAAAAATGCAAATTAGAATTTAGTAGTAAGTTTTTATAAGATTAGAAGCAAGATAAGTGAGAGTTCTAGGTGCAGAATGGTGTCTAGTCAGGGTTAGAGCAGGGGCAGAGCCAGTGAGTTAGGAGGTGAGTTTTGAGTTGGGATTTGAAGCTGGGAAGAGTGGAGAGAGCATTGAGGTTGGAAGGAAGGGAGTTCCAGGCTTTTCCAATTGTGTTGGAGAACAAAGACTCACCTGCTAAGTTGTTGGATTTGCAGGTAGATATTAAAAGTTTGTTAGAGGAACGCAGACTTTTGAGATTACAATAAGGGCTAATGAGAGTCGTGAGTATAGGGGTGCTGGTAGGTTTGTAGAGGATTTTATGGGCTAAAGGGAGCTGGTGAAATAAGATGAGATTTTGTAGTTCCAGCCATCCCAGTTTTTTTAAGTTTTGGCAGTGGTGAGTTCTAAAGGAAGAGCCAGTGGCAAATCTGGCAATACTCTTGTAGGCAACAGTTAGTTTGGAGTGGTTAGTTTTGGACAGATTTGTATAGATGGAGGAGGTGAACAGTAGGGTAGAGATCAAATGGGTACGTGCTATGGAAGTTCTGGCAAGTGGCGTAAGAAATGTTTTAATTTTAAACAAGGAGTCTAGTTTTCTGTTGACTAGTTTTATTGTGTTGTTAATGTGCGAGTCAAAGCATAGGTTGTTGTCTATCTCTACTCTGAGGAGCTTGGTGGAGGGGTCAGGAGATATGTAGGTGGCATTATTAGAGAAGACAGAGAAATTGAGTGGAGAAGATTTTCGGGTGGGGGAGAAAAGTAATAATTTGGTTTTCTTGGGGTTTAAGATCAGGCATCTGTTTAAGAACCATTTTTCAACATTTTAAAAGTCTGTTGGGTAATAGAGTGTAATTCAGAGGGGGATGTGGCAGAACAAATCAAAGTAGAATCATCAGCATATTGTATACAGGTAGCAGAGGACAGGCTGGTATGTAGGTCATTGATAAAGATTGAGAACAGAAGGGGGCCTAGTATTGATCCTTGGGGGACACCTAGGGTAATAGGTAGTAGGTTGGATAAGCTGTTTTCCCAGCGCACTGCCTGTTGTCTGTTAAGAAGATATGATTTGAACCATTTTATTGCACTAGAGTCAAGAGCAAAAGTTTTAAGTAAGTTTAATAGTATCTGGTGGTTGACCATATCAAAAGCTTTGGCTAGGTCAATAAAGAGAGCAGAGGTTAGTATGTTATTGTTCCAGTTTTTGTTGATACAGTCAGTAAAAGAAAAAAGGGCTGAGGTGGTGCTGGGGTAAGGCCTGAAGCCATGTTGACAGTCGGCTAGTAGGTTGTGGTTTAATAGGTGCTTAAGAAATTGTTTTTGGATGCATTTCTCCATGATTTTAGCTAAAGGGGAGAGTAAGGTTATGAGAGGGTAGTTTGAGAGTTCTGTAGAGATCCATCCTTTATGCAGGGGAATGATATGTGAAATTTTCCAAAGTGAAGGAATGCAGCCTTCTACAATGGTTCTGTTAATCAGGATGGAAATGGGATAGGCTAATGGATTGGCTGCAATTTTTAGATATTGAGCTGGTAAAAGGTCAGCAGAAGGCGAGGAGATTTTAAGTTTGTGGAGGAGAGAATGAATAAGTGAAGTGGGTACAGGTTGCAGTCGAAAAGTGGGAATGGAAGTGTTAGAGGAGGGGGACTGAGAGGAGATATTTGGGGCTAGTTGGTTAGCTAGAGACTGGACAGTTTCAGTGAAGAAGGTATTGAAGGCATCAGCAGTTTGTTTTGGGTTGTTTTTGGAAGTGCTTAGGGGGCGTGGGGTGTCATTGTGGCCAGGCTTTAGGAGAGAGTTTATGCCTGCCCAGAACTTTTGTGGATTTTGTTGGTTAGCTTGTTGTAAATGGCAGTAATAGTTTCTTTTATCCAGTAGTACAGCTTTTTTAGTGGAGTTTCTTATTTGTCTAAAGTTAAGATGGTCAGAGGGATCTTTTGTGCTACGAAATTTGGTCCAGAGTTTATTTTTCAGGAGAATTTTATCCCTTGTATCTTTTTTGAGCCAAGGGGCAGGTTTTGATTTAATTCTAATAGATCTTAAGGGAGCGTGAGAGTCTAGGATAGAAAGGAACCTGGAATTGAAGTATGATACAGCTTCATCCAGTGGCAGTTGTTTAAGAGGAGACCAGTTGCATGCATTTAGTTCTGTAAGGAAGCTTTCAGGGTTAAAGTTTTTATTTGATCTGACCATTTTGTATTTGGTTAGGTTAGTAGAGGTAGTTTTATGACTGATTAGATAAGTGAGTGCATGGTCGCTTAAATCATCGGGTAGTGTCTCTACTGTATAAGTTTGGGAGTGACTATTTATTAGAATCCAGTCCAATATGCTTTCTTTGTTGTTAGTTTTGTTAGGTCTGGTTGGGGTTTGAATGGTTTGTGAGAAGCCGTGAAGATTTAGGAGGGTGGGAGGGTCTGCAGAGTTACAGGTTTTCCATTATGGTTTCTTGTGGCAACTGGGTCGAAAGCCAGCTAAGGATCTCTTCTATCGAACTAATATTATTTCCAGGGGGAAGATAGGTGCAGATTATATTTATGGCTTTGTGTGTATTAAGTTGCAGCTTTGAGATAAGTATATATATATATATATATATATATATATATATATATATATATATATATATATATATATATATAAAGATATAGATATAGGACCGGATTTACAAAAGCTTGCACAGAGTTGTAGAGTAGTGTAAGACATCAAACAGGCAATATGTCTGCCGTGCGATCCAGAAACAGCCAGCAGGGGCGTGCATGAGAGCTGCTAAAACTTCTCTTGCACGGACAGCATCATGGTATGCAAATTACCTTATTTGCTGATGAAAGCCATGCAAATTATATACATTTGTGATCCAGGAAACACTAACCTGTCCGTGGAAGATTAGTGTTATCTGCAGAAATGTACTCTGTTGGTAACAAAGTACTGTTCTGCAAATAGCTAAATGGAGCTATGACAGCTCCAAATAAAGGATGCATACAGTTGAGGAAGCATGCCAATGGCCAAATATAAGGCCACTGGCATTTATAAATGTTGAAAATTATTAAAATCTAACTTTTGTCCCCCCAATCTCCGATGTTTAAGTGTAGCGCAGCACCGCGCAAACGTGCGGCGCTTTAAAAAAACAGAAAATAATTTAAAAAGAGCCAAAAATAGCCATTTTCACTTAAAACCTTATCCTGTCATGCAGGAGAATGGTAGGCTGAAGACAACATGGCCACTGAGTAGTGGTTGCTAAGGGGGGGAAGCTCAGTGTGAGAGATGTAACCATGCATTAGTAGGCAATCCTATGCAAATGAGGTTAAGGATAGTGAATCCCAGTTTTCCCCAGCATGTGAGCCATGTCCCAAGAGTGTAAGTGTAGGAGTAGGGGAGTAGTAGAGCAGAATATAGGTAACATCATGAGGGGGTGTGTCAGAAAGGCTGTAAGCTTATTGGAGCACAGTGTCTTGTGTTTGCCCTGAGTTGCTCAGGATTGCAAGAGGCATGTCTACAGTTGTCCTTTTTGAAAACCAGAAACCAAAGGCATACACTGTGAATATAGCTGAAATTTCTTGCAAACGTGCACACAGTGTGTGCGCGCATGTGTGCTGGTTTGTGTGGCGCTGCCCTGGACGGAAACAGAAAGGGAAAAGGAAGGAAAAGAAGTAGTAAGACATTAACCAAGGAGAACTAGCAGAGCTCCAGGTGAAATATATCAGAATCAGCCAATTACACAGGTAGCAGACAGCATTTTAAACTCTGCAAACAGCATTCTTCCCTGTTTTTTCCAAAGAAATCTGCAACACTGCAGTATACAAAGAGGGAAAGCTTAAAAACTTTAAAGTGAGACAACATGTTAGGGGCTGCCCTTGCTATCATAAACCAACATGTGCAAGATGCTGAGGGTGGTGATGTTGTGAATGCTGCTGAGCAACCCACAGTGAGGAGACAGAGAAGAGTGTACATACCCAGGGTAACCTACCAGGGGCTACATGAGCTGGAGATAGTGGAGCGCTATAGGGTGGACAGAGACCTCCTGCAGCATATTGTTGAGCTGTGCCGGCCATGCCTCATACACAGAACCAACATGGATACCAAGGTATGTGTTGGCCTAAGAATACTAGCTACAGGTACCTTCCAGAGACCAACTGATGATATGATGGGGATTTCACAGGCATCAGCATCCAGGGTACTGCACCATTTCCTGGATGACATGTCAGCACATGTCAATGAGCATGTATATTTCCCCAATTCCCATGAGGCATTGGCCAGCAATATGCGTCTTTTCCACCAAATAGCAGAATACCCTGAGGTAGTGGGTGCAATAGACTGCATGCACATACACATCAAAGCACCACCCGGTGAGTGGGGTAGGGTCTACATCAACCACAAGGGCTTCCCCTCCATCAACTGCCAAGTCATGTGCGATGCCCAGGGCATAATAATGAATGTGTGTGCTGGCTGCCCTGGAAGCTATCATGATTCCCACATCTGGCATCTGACGCAGCTGTACCAGAGATTTGCCAATGGGGACATCCCTGATGGTCACCTAGTGGGGGATGCTGGATACGCACTGGAGCCGTGGCTGATGACACCCATCAGAAATGCGCACACACCCGAACAAGAACTCCATAATGAGGCACACGCACAAACAAGAAACATAATTGAGCATGTGTTTGGGATGCTCAAGTCACAGTTCCGGTGCCTGGACACATCTGGTGGAGCCTTGCTGTATTCACCAACTACATGTACCCAAATTGTCATGGTATGTGCCATGCTACACAATATGATCCTGCGGAAACAGCTGCAGCAAGAACAACATGGGGCAGGGCCAAACAGCCCCCCACCATTGCCAAGGCCTGCACAGGCACAGCGTGACTTGGAGGAGGAACAACCTGAGCCTGCCCCGGTAGGCAGAAGGAGGCGTGCCCAGTATGCCCTGGCCATGGCAAAGAGGCAATGCATAGCACATACACTGACTCAGTAAGAACCCTGGAAATGACACCTCTCTCTGACTCGCACATACAGTGAAAGGGATGCCTAACTTGACACTACCTGTTTTCAAACATGTATAGGGAGTGTAATATGTGCATCCGACATAGGCAGCCCTGCAGCACCACCTGAGGCATGAGTCCCTATTTTAAACAATATAAAGCACTGCTAAGAAAAAATTACCAATATTGAGCATATTTAAATACAATTGCGCGTAGCTGCACACCACGCTAACCAGCGCAATGTTAGGCAACATTGGGCAAAGTCGGGCAATGTTGGACAAAGTCGGGCAATGTTGGGCAAAGTCGGGCAAAGTCGAGCAAAGTCGGGTAAACATGTTCACACCTGCTTTACTGTTCCTTAACCAGTCAGGTCTGCCCAGCAGGAAAATAAAAAGCAGTGACAGGGCTCAAACTCAGGATATTGTGCACTATAGTCATAGGACTGAACCGCTAAGCCATGACAGCATTTCACTGGCACAGACACAACTTAAGTCACTCACACATGCCAGTTGGGGGGGTCACATACCTAACAGTCACAGCCAGCAGGACAATTGTAGACAAACGCAAACACAAACAAATGCTGTATCCTGCCCTCTGAAGAGGCATATGAGTATCCTCCCCCCACGCCTATGCAGACAGATAACAGCAGGCCAGGCAGTGTGATGTGGGTTGGGTAGGCTATGAAGTCACAAACTAATATGTGTGTAATTGGAAGCTAAGGTCTGTAGTACAGTGGTATGCCTCAAGCCAGTACGATAGGCAACAGTACAGACTGAAATGGAGTACCTGACATAGCAGTGCAGGCCTAGCAAATGTGTATAAGTGTCAGGTGTACCCCTCATCCTATGTACACCCACAGTAACAATCAGGTGTGCCTCCCAGGTAGAAATGTACAAATAATAGCTGTCCCCCCTGTATGTAAAAATGTTGATAAGTCTATGCAAATTGACTCATGGAAGCCCTGTAGGCACAGCGTGCTTCCTGTCGATGTACAGCACAAAGGTGAACCCTGAAGTAAAAACCATCTTGATTTTTCACACACATATAGTATATATGCCCATAGTGGGCATGCTCACACACTTAAACAAATTTAGCAAATTTCAGTCAGCAACATACTGAAAGGTCATACTGGGCATGCTCCCACACTTAAACAAATGAAGCAAATGTCAGTCAACAACATACTGAAAGGTCATACTGGGCATGCTCACACACTTAAACAAACAAAGCAAATGTCAGTCAACAGCATACTGAAAGGTCATACTGGGCATGCTCACACACTTAGGCCATGTCTGAGTACAGCAGTGGGCCACACATATCTGGCAGTTGCAGGTCTTACTCCAGACACTTGCCACTATTCACCAATCCTGCCTTGCGCACACAGTGATATGAAAACAGACCCATATAATATACTGGACCCCTGTCATAATCAAACTATGTACTACAAGTACTTAAGTTGTTTAATGAAAGTGAAAATGCAAAGAAGATCAATAAATCTCCGATCAGTATCATCAAGAAACAATGAGCACTCCTAACATTATCCAAGCCATGTTCAGGCAAAAATAATGCCAAAGAGTCCATAGAGAACCATGAAGCTTTCTTTCGCTATGTCATAAATATCAATGTAAACTCATATATGTTCTGAGTCAGTGCAAAGTGTAAATGAATACATGTACATGACTGACATTAACAGCATCTTGTCAGACAGGTTCATACATATTTACCCCCCTCTCAATGACAAAAGGGCCCATTACCACCTGGAGATTGTGAAAACCCAGAAATCACATATACAATGGTTAAACAGCTCTATCCAAACGTAAAAACACGACGTCTATGGGATGACATGGTTTCCCTGGCTGTGTCATATGTGAACTCCAAAACAAAGAGATCCTGCACCTGAACAGTCTGTTGAGACTCACCCTCTGTACAGGATATGAAACTGTTGAATGGGTTACAGCAACGTTCGGCACACTCAATTATCGGTGCACAACAGACCATAGGAACTATAGTCTTATAAGCCTAATAAGCATGATCTGCAAGGCCATGGAGTCCATCATTATGGAACTCATAAACAGAGCTATTGGGAGCCTACAAACACCCAACCCTACCCATTGTGGTTTGGACATGGGCAGATCATGGTTCCTAAACCTGCTAGACAGTTTTCAAGGCAGTCAACCAGGACATACAACAATGAAATGAGCTCCACATGGCCTGCATAGACCTTGAAAAGCCCTTTTCCAACATCCCACACACATGTCGTATCCACAAAATCAACAACCTGTGCATAAACACGTATGTCATCTGATGAACTGCCAGCTGGGGCACAGATAGATCCCACAAGGTAAGAATTGTGGTCTCCTGTTCAAGCTGGTAACAACTGCTGTCCCCCACGGCTCAGTCCTGGGACCCCTCCTGTCTGGTGTATACTTTTCAGAAATACAGTGAAACACACAAGGGCTATGTTTAACAAAGTTTGTGGATGACTGCAAAAAGGTTGTCATAATCAATGTTTGGGACAACAGAAACATCCTTAAAAAGGGTCTCAGTCAGACAGATGTGGTGTCAAAATTATGGCCTCGAGCTACAGTCATACAAATACCACATAGGTGTCAACACCCTAAATATGGAGGTAATAATAAGGGATCTATGGACACATGTGAATAGTCATCTCTACGTCCAGAAACACATTCACAAAGTGGTTAGAAAATCATGCTATGTGTTCCCACAAATTGCCAAGCTCTTTGCATGTAGGTCAAAGGAGGATCCCTCTACTCATCAGTCATCAGACCCATCAGAGAGTATCACGGCACACTTGCGATGAATCTGACTAGGCACCTTCAGCAGCTGGGAAGACCACTGAAGTACTTCAACAAAAGGATTACTGGCCTCATACAGTTGCCCCATGCAACAAGACTGAATTTAACTCAATCTGCATTCTGTTGCATACTGTCTACTCAGGCGATCTCTGCCCAACAGACAGGTCCATGTCCAATGCAGAACTAATGTACATGCGCTATCTGAAGTAAACCCAAGCTCACTGTGCCACATGCTCTAGGGAATATCATCATCACAACAATAAACAGAACATGTTGGAGGGATATATTACTAACTCACAGACTTCCCTTGCTTTGGAACAGGCTCCCAACCTACATTAAGCTGAGTCCCTAACTGACACTCTTCCAGAGGAGCCTTGATGAGTGTATGTGAAACTGAACTGTCACACCATGGATCACTTCATCAGCTCTACTATACAGAGGCCTAGGGAGCTAACCCCATGTGTGGTGATAGCTGCACACTCTGGCCATACTAATATATGCCTTCGGGCAGATAGCCTATTACCTACCTATGTACCTATATATATATATATATATATATATATATATATATATATATATATATATATATATATATATATATATATATATATATATATATATATATGGGGAACACAGTATAATAAGCCAAAGATGGATGGGCAGAGATGTATGTAAGAGGGAGACCATGACAGGGAGCCATCCAGGACTGTCCCACCCAGCACACATCCCAATGGCACAAACGACATGAGGTGCACATCTCACCCACTGTACATAACAGCCACCAGTATCTGTAAGCATTACAGTGTATGTGGTCCATGTGCCTGCTGTACAACATGACTGTACAATGAAGTACACATCTACTATCTGTAGACATGTACCTGTCACATAGGTTCATAGGTATGTAGTAGACTATCTTCACAAATGCATATATTAGCCTAGGCAAGTTGTGCAGCTTTCATCACCCCATTGGGTAGTCTCCCAAGCCCTAGTTCTAATAGTTAGTACCCTAAGCCCCTTTCTAGTGGGGCTGATGATGTGATGCCTGGCATGAATTGTCTGTTTCCCATCCACTCATCAAGGTTCCTATTGAAGAATGTCAGCTAGGGGCTCTGTCTGATGTATATTGGAACTCTGTTCCACAGTAAGGCAAGTGTCTGGAATGGTACTCTATCCCGCCAGCATGTTGTATTCATTGTTGTGATGAGGTTCATATCCCTGGAGTGTGTAGTGCGACTCAATTTTGTTATCCGTAGATGGAGCATGTTCAATAGTTATGTGTTGGACATGGCTCTGTATGTTAGGCAGAGTGTGCCTCTGAGTAGGTTGTATGCAACGGAGAACAGATTTAGTTTTACTAGTTGTGTTGCATAACACAACTGTTTGAGGCCAGTAATCCTCTTGGTGAGACACCTCTATGGTCTCTACAGCTGCTGGATATGCTTAGTTGAGTACATCCAAAATGGAGCATTGTACTTAATGATGGGTTTGATGACTTAAGAGTAGAGGGCCACCACTACCTATTTTAATCCTGATGCAAACCCTTTGTTGATTAGGTGGGCCACATAAGATTTCCCAATCACTTTGGCAACATGGTTGTCAAAGGAAAGATGACTATATGTCCCCAGATCCCTTATTACCTTGTCAGTTTTAAGGGGGTAACACATATGTGGTAGTTTGTGGGTACTTTGTTTTCACCAAAGGGGATTACAATGCATTCTTCCACATTGAGCTCAAGGCCATAATTCTGACACCACACATCTGTCTCGTAGAGCCCCTTCTGGAGAATATTTGTGTCATCCGGGGAATCTATTATGGCAAACACTTTACAGTTCCCAGCAAACTTAGTCAACCACAACCCTTCTGTGTTGGCATGTACTTTTGAGAAGACTATACCAAACAGGTGGGACCCTAGGACTGAACCCTGGGGGGACACCAGTTGTTACTGGTGTAGAGTCTGACATGTAGCCAGCAACTCTTAATTTGTGGGATCTATCTGTGAGCCAGTTTGCAATACATCCTGTGATGTATGGATTCATAAACTAGCGAAAACAACCGCTAATTCAAAAGCCAAGAACTCGACTCAGGCCAGTCCAAAACGTAAAAAAACATGAAAAACAACAAATGTTATTAAGCCACTGTAAAAGCTTTTCGTTAGTACCTTGCACTAACTTCTTCAGACAAGCAAAACATTCACACCATTACAAGTGAGTTTAAATACCAGCATTGAAACACTTAACCACGCCCCTTGCTCTCCCTTTAGCTCCTTAAAGGTACAGATCACAGCTAACTAAGGTGCATTTACAATTCTCCATTAAAATAAAAAATTCACTATTAACATAATAAAAAATTCATACACCAAGACTGTAATAATAGCAGGCTTTGAAACTGAAAGAAAAAAGCCCAATATTTTGATTATTAAACTGTATAAAGTAGATAAATATGTAAAATATATAAAATAACATAAAAATAGCATAAAAAAACGATGTTCAACCTACAGTATAAATACTAATAATGGAAGCGCGATGCTTCCTAATCAAAAATTACCTATGCATACATTGTATCTTGCCTGCTTTCAAGTAAAATAACTAATATAATGAATATAATAAATATAATGAAATTAATGCATATTGTCCTAAGCATCTAAGTAACTAGAACAGCTACCCAAGAAAAATAATATAATATTAATCATATCTCACTAAATAATAAAAATAATAATATAGAAATATAAAATATGACATGTAACATATAATATAACATAAATTTAGGCTACTCAGTATAAGTTTAATACTGTCATTAAATAAAACAGGTCTAAAAGTTAGCGTATCTAGACCTAAAATTACTAAATAATAAAATATAAATCAATAATATATATTGTAAAATAATGATCATGATATATAATCATAACAATAACTGATAACTATTAACCCTCCACCACTGTCGACTAATAAAGAGTTATGAAACCATAAATTTGTTGACTCTCATTTTTCATTTTTTGACTCTCATTTTAAAAAAATTGTGAGAATAAACAGCTCGTCACCTCTTCAAACTATTAAGTTTTAAAAAACAACTAATGGATAACGAGCTGTTAAGACCAGGGGGGCGATATGCTTCCAATCTTAATTGCCAAAGAAGCTCTTTACATTCTAATCTATATGTCTCAGGTCCATAAGAATTGGTATTATACAGTTTGATCTATAACCATAAATGTAAACTCATGGTGTGGGTTGTTCTGAATGTGCATAGCCAAAGCATTGTCCATTTTCATTCTTCTTATGGCATACAAATGCTCATACATTCTTTCCTGGAGTTTCAGTGGCTTAATAAAATTTGTTGTTTTTCATGTTTTTTACGTTTTGGACTGGCCTGAGTCGAGTTCTTGGCTTTTGAATTAGCGGTGGTTTTCGCTAGTTTGTTTTTCCGGTCTTAAAAGTTTATTTCTTATGTATGGATTCATGCCCAGGTTGGTGAGTTCATCTATGATACCTGACTGGGGAATGGTGTCAAAGGCCTTAGCGAGGTATAGGTAGGCTGTGTGGAGCTCATTTCAATCATCTGTAGCCTGGGTAACTGTCTCAAAGAAATTCACCCAGTTCAGGAAGCGTGATCTGAATTTCACGAAGCCAAACTGGGTGTGCTCAACTGTGTGAAGGTTCCCAATGTCTTTATTGTTGACTTCCATTATGATTGGCTCCATTGCCTTGCAGATCAGACACGTCAGGTTCATAGAGTGTGAATGCCAAGGGTCTTTTGTGGACCCACCCCTGTGGAGTGGGAAGAACGTTGCTGTGCAACATTCTATGGGTACATATCCTGTAGAGAGCATGTAGAGAGAGGTGTAAAGTATCCTTTATGAATATGGATACATCCCCACCCTATGTGCTATGATCCAGGTTCTGATGCTGGAAGGTATGGAATGAGTAGTATCCTGGTAGTGCAGGTGTGCTCTCTGGAGCCTTGAACTAGGTTTTTGTTACTGCACAGATATCAATATTCTCTATACTGAGAAGTGCCTCGAGTGTGTGCATCTGGATGCTGAAACTTCTGGCAATGAGTAGCATTTAGCTCACTTTGTGGTTATTTGTGTTGGTTATGGGGTTTGGTTTGTCCTGAGTGACCTGTGTTTCACATCTGAAGTCAATCTTCATTGGTCCGATCTGACCATAAGCTAATTACCCTACATATTCACATTCTGCCCCCACCCCCCCCCCCCCCCATTAAGGAAACCATGTTAAAAAATATCTCCAAAGACAACTTCATGATTCTTAAGACAGAAGTGGTGAACTTCAGGACACCCATGCAGATGAACAATATAGTTACAACTACTGAATCCTACACAATTGCACTTTATAAGCACTTACATGAGTGCATGGATTGTGCTATCCCAAACAGAACCAAGACGCTATCCTCCAAGAAAAGGAAGCCAATCTGGTGATCCCCTGCCATAAACAAACTACACAACAGAAGGAAGAAACTGTTGCAAAAGAGGGTAAAACCCATGAGTGGAGGAGCTCCCTGATCAGCCTCAGTAAGAAGTTGCGATCTCTGATAAAATCCTCCAAAGCTAGTTACAAAAGCAAATTACCCTACATATCCACATTCTGCCCCCACCCCCCATTAAGGAAACCATGTTAAAAAAATATCTCCAAAGACAACTTCATGATTCTTAAGACAGAAGTGGTGAACTTCAGGACACTCATGCAAATGAACAATATAATTACAACTACTGAAACCAACACAATTGCACTTTATAAGCACTTACATGAATGCATGGATCGTGCTATCCCAAACAGAACTAAGACGCTATCCTCCAAGAAAAGGAAGCCAATCAGGTGGTCCCCTGCCATAAACAAACTGCACAACAGAAGGAAGAAACTGTTGCAAAAGAGGGTAAAACCCATGAGTGGAGGAGCTCCCTGGTCAGCCTCAGTAAGAAGCTGCGATCCCTGATAAAATCCTCCAAAGCTAGTTGCAAAAACAAAATCGCCACTGATTCTAAAGACAACCACAAAGCATTTTATAGCTATGTCAAGAATCACAATGGCAACACTCAGATCTGCTCTGAGTTACAGCACAATGGCACTAAATATACAGACCCAACTGATATTGCCAACATCCTTGCAGATAGGATCAGTGCTAACTTTACCCCCCTCTCACCCATGAAAGAGCCCATCTCTATACTGGAATAATGCAAAGTTGCTGTCATCATGGCTGCACAGGTGAAAACCACTCTCCAAAGCCAGGAACACAGCATCCATGGGACCAGATAACATGCCAGGCTGCATTCTACATGAACTACAGAACAAACTGGCACCACAGTTAAGTACCATGTTCAGTCATAGCCTCACCTCAGGCTTTGTGCCTGCTGAATGGCGCACAGTGACGGTTATCCCACTATACAAGGGGGAGCCACCACAGACCCCGGGAACTAGCACCCCATTAGTCTGATGAGCCTGGTCTGCAAGGCCATGGAACGTATCATCATGGAACTTATAAACAAAGACATTGGCAATCTCCAAACTCTGGACCACAACCATTTTGGGTTTGTAAAATGCAGATCATGTCTCCTAAACCTGATAGACTTCTTTGAAGCAGTCACCAAAGTCGTAGACAAGGGTAAGGTGGTTCACACAGCCTATCTAGATCTTGCCAAGGCTTTTGACACCATCCACCACTCTGGAATTATAGATAAACTCACTAAACTAGGTATAAATCCCTATGTCACAAGATGGGTTGCCAACTGGCTCACTGATAGAACCCACACTGTGAAAGAAGCAAACTCCAAGTCTGACTTCAGACCAGTGACAAGTGGAGTACCACAGGGTTCAGTCCTGTGTCCTGTCCTGTTTGGTATCTACTTCCCTGAAGTACAGGCTAACACAGAAGGTCTTTGGCTAATGAAGTTCCCAGATGACTGCAAACTAGGAGCCATAATTGAAACTACTAACGATGTGGACATCCTACAAAAGAGCCTCACTGAGACAGATGCCTGGTGTCAAAGCCATGGCCTCAAGCTCAATGCCAAAAAGTGCATTGTCATCCCCTTTGGTAAAAACTCTGTACCCATGAACTACAACATAGGCGGTAGTATACGTAACACTGAAAGTGTGATAAGAGACCTTGGGACACAGGTGGTCAGTAGATTCTCCTTTGATAATCACACTGCCACAGTAGTCAGGAAATCCTTTGACATGGCACACCTCATCACAAAAGGTTTCTCATGCAGAAAAAAAGAGGTCATTGTTTCCCTCTACTCATCACTTATTAGATCCATTATAGAGTACAATGCCCCTTTTGGTATGTACCTCACAAGACATCTACAACAACTGGAAAACCTGAAGAAATACCTCACAAAGAGGATTAGTGGCCTCAAATGCATGCCCTACACAGGCCGTTTCAAAACACTCCAGCTTTACTCTGTCGCATATCGCCTACTCAGAGGTGATCTCTGCCTAACATACAAAGCTATGTCAAACACAGAGCTGTTGGACATACTCCACTTAAAGAAATCCCAATCCCTCCAAGCTTCGGCCCCAAAACCCAGACCAAAATGCAAAAGGAGGGGGTGTATCCATTTTCATAAAGGATAATCACACCTCCAGGTTAGTGGCACAGCACGAAGCCTCGGAGACCATCCAAGTGCAACTAACAGTGGGCAAAGCTGCTTATCAGATTGTAGCCTGCTACAGATCACCTATCTTGTCTCAGGACCCTCACTCAGCATTCCTGAGAACACTGGAAATTATTAAGGTCCTGCCAAACACCATGATATTAGGAGATTTCAACTACCCAAACATTGACTGGGAGAATTAGTCAAGTACAAACTCCTTTGCCCAATGCTTCCTAGAGTTTATAAACTGAAACACCCTGGAACAGCTAATCACCACGCACACTAGAGGTGACAACATACTGGACCTGATCATCACCAACATGGGGGATCAGTGTTCCACACCAGAGGTAAACCCCTCGCTGGTAAGACCAGATCATAAAGTAATCACACTGGGCATTCACACCGCGACCCCATCCGCAGTCAAGGAAACCATTGTGAAAAACTTTTTCAAAAGCAAACTTCACACTTCTCAAGACCGAAGTGGAAAGTTTCAAAGCCCCCTTGCTACAGGATAATGCTATGCAATCCGCAGAATCCTTTACATGTGCATTATTTATTTATTTATTTATTTTATTTTACATTTATTTTACATTTGTTAACCAGGCTAGTCTAGCTGGATATATGTCCATTTTCAGTAGAAGCCCGGGGAGAAAAGCTCCACACATAAATCAATACAAAGAGACATATTAATAAAAATGTAATAAATAATAATTAATAAATAATTAATAATAATTAATAAAAATTATATGAGCATCTACAGGGATGCATGGATTGAGCCATCCTGAGTAAAACCAAGACTCACTCCTCCAAAAAGAGGAAACCAGTCTGGTGGTCCTTGGCCATAAATAAGCTATACAACAGAAGGAGGAAACTACTACATGATAGAGCAAAATTCCAAAAAGGCATCACTGATCATTATTAGCAAGAAACTACGATCACTCATAAAATCATCCAAGGCCAGTTTCTAAAGAAAAATTGCCAAGGAATCTAAAGATAACCACAAAGCCTTCTTTAGCTATATCAAACATTTAGACGGCAACTCTCAGATATGCTTTGAGCTGCTGCAAAATGGCAAAAAATACACTGAACCAACTGACATTGCCAGCATCCTGGTGGACAAGTTTAGTGCAAACTTCAGCCCCCCCCCCCCCACCACCGCCAAAAGGGCCTGTGTCCATCCCAGAAGAATGCATAGCCCCAGACATCACGGACATGCAGGTAAAAACAGCCCTCTCCAAAGCTAAGAACACAGCATCAATGGGACCGGATAGTGTCCCAGGCTGCGTCTTACACGAGCTCCAAAAGGAACTAAACCCTCACCTAAATTCACTGTTCAGACTCAGCCTTACCACAGGCTATATACCCAAAGAATGGCGTACAACAACAGTCATCCGCTCCACAAAGGCGGTGCCACAAGAGAACCTGGGAACTATCGCCCTATAAGCCTGACCAGCCTAGTCTGCAAAGCTATGGAGTGAATTATCATGGAACTCATAAACAAAGACATTGGGAAGCTCCAGACACTGGACCCTACCCAATTCGGCTTTGTTAAAGGCAGATCCTGCCTCCTAAACATAGTTGACTTCTTTGAAACAGTTACCAAGGCCATAGATGAAGGGAAGGTAGTCCACACAGCCTACCTGGACCTCACTAAGGCATTCAACACCATTCTCCACTCTGGCATCACAAACAAGCTTACCAGCTTGAACATTAATCCCTATGTCATGAGATGGGTGGCCAACTGACTCACGGATAGAACACACATGGTCAGAGTTGCAGGTGCCATGTCTGACTCTAAACCAGTTACAAGTGGCATCACACAGGTCTCAGTCCTGGGACCCCTCCTGTTCAGTATATACTTCTCTGAGGTACAGGCAAGCATGGGAGGACTATGGCTGACCAAGTTCGCAGATGACTGCAAACTGGGGGCCATAATCAACTCTCTAGCTGACACAGACATCCTCCAGAAGGGTCTTACAGAGACAGATACCTGATGTAAAAACCATGACCTCAAGCTGAATGCCAAAAAATGCATAGTCATCCCCTTTGGAAAAAACAAAGTGCCCACGAATTACCACATAGGTGGTAATCCACTAGGTACAGAAAATGTAATTAGGGACCTGGGGACCCAGGTAGATAGTAACCTCTCCTTTGATAAGCACATTGCCAAAGTGGTTACATATTCCTTCTATGTAGCCCACCTAATCACAAAAGGGTTCACCTCTAGATCAAGAGAGGTCATTGTGCCCTCTACTCATCACTCATTAGGCCCATAATAGAGTACAATGCCCCATTTGGTATGTACCTTAAATGGCACATGCAACAGCTGGTATGACCACAGAAGTAGCTCACCAAGAGGATCATGGGCCTCAAAGAGATGCCCTATGCAGCTCGACTAAAGAAACTTCGGTTCTACTTGGTTGCTTACTGCCTGCTCAGAGGTGATCTATGCCTGATGTATAAGGCCATGTCCAACCCGGAATTAATGGACATGCTCCACCTCAAGAAAAACAAATCTCTTAGAGCCACACACTCCAGTGAATTAAACCTCAGCAAAGCAATAAACAGGACGTGCTGGAGGGATAGATTCCTGTCCCAGAGACTTCCCTCGCTCTGGACCAGAATCCCAGTTGATGTTATGCAGAGGAATCTTGACGAGTGGATGGGAAATTGTAAATTTACCCCTGGGATCACTTCAGTGGCCCTGCTAGACAGAGACCAAAGAAACTAATTTAAAAGGGAGGCTAAAGCCAACACATTCTGGCTAGGCTTATAAATGCCCTTGGGCAGATAACCTAGTACCTGCCTATGAACCTATGAACCTACACGTTCTAGGGACCTAAACCTTGTCACCACAATAAACAGAACATGCCGGAGGGATAGATTCCGGTCCCAGAGACTTCACATACTCCAGAATAAACTACCTATCTATATCAAACAAATCTCCTTATTAGCACTCTTCAAGAAAAATCTTGATGATTGGATGGGAAATAGGAAATTCACCCTGGGGATCACTTCTGTGTCTCTGCTCGACAGTGGCACAGGAAAATAAATTTCTTGGGTGGCAAAAGCCAGGGTACCTTTTTGGCTGGGCTTGTATAGGCCCCAGGGCCGATAGCCTAGTACCTACCTATGAGCCTATGAACCTTTGAGCCTTGCCTAAAAAAGGTAATATGGGGACAGGAAGAGCATTGGCCAGTATTCAGAAACATAGGGGAGACAGATGCAAACCATCTGTAGTGAAGTAACAAGGCTTGTCTATCATCACAGGCAGACACAGACTAGATCCCCTTTGAATGACACCAGGAGCTCAGCCAATTGTTGAAGTTTATCATCTTTCTGTTATATTGCAGTATCATGTAGGTGAAGGTAAGATGCTACTCAAGGTTTGACCCTGTGTGTGCCAGCATGTGGTGCATCAACCCATATATGATATGGTCATGGCCTATGCATACAATACACTCACAATACACCTAGTATGATAAGCCTGCTGAGGTTAGCAAATGTGAAAAAACCTTTGTGCAGACTGTCAGCAAGTAATGTCTGTATTGCACCCTGTAACTCCATATTGCTTGCTGAAGTGTAAAGAAGTACTTAGTTTGGATTAAGAACACCGCACTTGCCAACTGTGTGTGTGTGTGTGTGTGTGTGTGTGTGTGTGTGTGTGTGTGTGTGTGTGTGTGTGTGTGTGTGTGTGTGTGTGTCTGTCTGTCTCTCCCTGGGAAGGAGCAACCTTTTTGGAGACTACTCACACTCCTTAAAAGTGGTATACTCATCTTTATCAAGTCTGATGATGTCACCAACCTACAAATATACCTGTGGAAAAATGAAATTCCAGTGATGTGTATAGTGCATCATGTAAATGTGTACTGCTATAGTGTCATAATATAATAAGGTAGGGGTTTGAATCCTGCACTTGTCAACTGTGCGTGTCTCTGAGGGGGGAGCAACCTTTTTGGAGACTACTCACACACCTTAAAAGTGGTATACTCATCTTTGTCAAGTCTCATGATGTCACCATCCTACAAATATACCTGTGGAAAGGTGTAGTCACAGTAATGTGTATAGCATGTCGTGTAAATGTGTACTGCTGCATTATTATAATGCAATTAGGTAGGGATTTGAATCCTGCAGTTGCCACCTGTGTGAGTGTGTGTCTCTCCCTGGAAAAGAGCAACCTTTTTGGAGACTACTCACACCCCTTAAAAGTGGTATACTCATCTTTGTCAAGTCTCATGATGTCACCATCCTACAAATATACCTGTGGAAAAGTAAAATCCCAGTAATGTGCACAGAGTGTTGTGTAGATGTGTACTGCTGTAATGCCATAATTCAATTGGGTAGGGGTTTGAATCCTGCCCTTGCCTACTGTGTGTGTCTCCCTGGAAAGGAGCAACTATTTTGGAGACTACTCACACCCCTTAAAAGTGGTATACTCATCTTTGTCAAGTCTGGAGACTACTCACACCCCTTAAAAGTGGTATACTCATCTTTGTCAGGTGTGATGATGTCACCATCCTACAAATATACCTGTGGAAAAATAAAACCCCAGTAATGTGTATAGCATGTCATGTAAATGTGTACTGCTGTTATATTGTAATGTTGTTAGGTAGGGGTCTGAAGCCTGCACTTGCCTACTGTGTGTGTTTTTCTGGAAAGAAGCAGCCTTTTTGGAGACTACTCACACCCCTTAAAAGTGGTATACTCATCTTTGTCAAGTCTGATGATGTCACCAACCTACAAATATACCTGTGGAAAAGTGAAATCCCTGTAATATGTATAGTGCATCGTGTAAATGCATACTGCTGTAGTATCATAGTGTAGTTAGGAAAGAGTTAGAATCTCACACTTGCTGACTGTGTGTGTGTGTGTGTGTGTGTGTGTGTGTGTGTGTGTGTGTGTGTGTGTGTGTGTGTGTGTGTGTGTGTGTGTGTGTGTGTGTGTGTGTCTGTGCTCCAGGTGTGTGACACTGTTGGCCAATGTGGAGTGGGTTTTGATTTTTCTAGTGTATGACATATCACAATGACAACTACATGTGCATTACAGATATAAGGTAGCTGTGGGGCAAATCCATATACATACATGTGACCTCAAGTATTTCATAGGTGGGTACCCTGCTTTCTCCATGAATGCATGTGTTATCTTTGCCAGAGCGTGCTGGTGCTTTCCAGACCTTAGGTAATTTCTGTATGCTTGTGACAAGCTTAGCCACTGCAGTAATCCCTGGGCTACATCTGCCATTTCACATCCACTCATCACGGTTTCTATTGAAAAGTGTGAGTGAGGGTTTATGCTTGAGGTATATTTGAAACCTGTTCCAAAGCAAGCAAAGTCTGGCAAAGATGATTAATCATTATGGGTGTGCAACAACCTCTGTGGATCTGCATGCAAACCCTTTATTGCTTATGTGCTCCACAGAGGGATTTCCAAAACCCTTTGGTAATGTGATCATCAAAGGAGAGATGACTTAACATGTGGCTCTATGTATACATTAGTACCTGTTCCACATTTTGGGGGCTACTACCTATGTGGTACTCTGGGGATACTTTGTTTTTCTAAAAGTGGATAACTATGCTTTCTTAGGCTTACAGCTTTACAGCATGAGTTTGACACCAGGTATCTGCCTGTATAATACCCTTTTGGAGGATGCGTGTGTCATCTGGAGAATAAAGTATAGCCCACAGTATGCATTGTCATCAAACGCGGGCAGACATATCCCTACTGTGTTTGCTTGTATCTAAGAAAGCTATATGCCAAACAGGAGTGGTCCCTGTACTAAGTGCAGGTGAATACCACTTGTTACTGGCATAAAATAGTACATGGAGGCTGCAAATGTTACTGTGTGTCCTACATCTGTGCGTCAGTTGTCAAGCCATCATCTAACAATCTTTTATGGTCAGTCTGTTGAGGTTATGTATAATACCAGTATGTGGGATGGGTATGAATTGTTGGTGAGCTATAGCTTGGCTGTGTTGACCTACCCTCCCTCACCTATAGCCTTGTTGACTGGCTTGAAGTCTACTAGGTGTACGAGCCATGATCTGGCCTTTAGAGAACCTAAGTGGGTATGGTGCAGTGTTTGCAGGTTCATAATGTCTCTGTTAATGAGTTCCATAATGCTGTGCTCCATAGCCTTCCAGATAACATTGGTCTGGCTTACAGGGTGAGAATTTCCAGGACTTGTTGTAGTTCTACCCTTAATCAATTTATGTTAACATTTGCACTGAGTGTGACGAGGGTGGACAGTTTTAAGAATAAGTATATTAGAGGGTCAGGTCACGTTTGAAGGTTAGTAGACCATGCCAGATAGGCAGGATTAAGTTGGTTTGTACATGTGCTGAGGAGTGATGCAGAGTATATTGTGAAATAGATGCTAAGGATGAAGCCGCCAGGTAACAGGAAAAGGGGATTGCCTGAGATGAGGTTTATGGCTGTGGTGAGAGAGGACATGCAGGTGGATGGTGTGATAGCGCAAGATGCAGAGGTCATGAAGAAATGATGTACTATGGTAACCCCTAATGGGAGCATCTGAAAGGAGAAGAAGAAGAAGATATTGTAGCTCAACCCTTGTGGACTGTGAACACCATTACTGTGTGTCATTCCACAAGTATGTAACCTGCATAGAGGCTGCATCTGGACAGAGCGTTTAGGTGAGTGGTGACTTCATATGTCAGCTTGTGTATGACACAGCCAAAGACACTGTCCAGTACCATTGACACTGTGGTGTGTACTTTGTTAAAGAGATGTTTTAACTAGAGTGTCTGTGAATCATCAGGTTTTACATTTTTCAGGTCTGGAAATGTGGCCCTTGTGTAATGACAGGGTGGTGAAATCCGCATTCAAACTGTCTGACAAGGAATTGGTAATGTCAGTCAGATAAGTGTACTTTGTGACCATTTACATTAACTGTGACCCGATCTGAGATTTCCCCTGTAGATTACGACCAACACTGAAGAAAGCTTTAGTGTTGTCTTTGGAATTCTTGCCATTTTGTATTTTGAATCTTGCCTTGTATGTTTATTGAGGGATTGTATTTTCCCAATGATACTGACCAGAGAGGTTATCCCTTCTTGGTATGTAACTGTTTTGGTACAACTTCACACCTTCTATTATATATTTAGTTTATGGCAGGGATCCATGAGACTAATGCACTTTTACTATATAAGTGAGAATTTCTTGTGTTTGTGATAGCACGGTTCATGCAACCCTGTAGGTGAAGAGTGCGCATTAATAAAGGATTATGCAGCTGGGACAGTGTTAACCTTAGTAATGCAAACTAATGACAGATAGCAATAACAGCATCACCAACAGCACAGTGTCAACCTGTGTCATACACACACATGTGTACTCAAGTTCCAAAATGTGTGTAGTACAATGCATACTGGCCACCAATAGAAAGTATGGAGTGTTAACACTGGCCATTATAGGGCATGTCACCCTGCCCATGTGTCCAATATGCACGTACATGCAGACAGTACACCTCCACCATGTTCACAAATGTGCATCTGCAGACCTGTGCTGCACATACCCCACACTTACTCTCCACTGTATATCACATGCTGACACAACTACACACATCAGCCAAGTGGCACATGGGCAAACAAAACACAATTGGAATAAACACTGGTGGAAACAATACAACATTGTTAATTACAGCTTTAATGCATCATGCCTGCTCAGCTACACCTTCAAGGATATCGTTACACTTTACTGCTGACAACATGCTACACATTCAACCATTGCTATACTTTATTAAAGTCACCCTGTGCATCAACACCATGTTAGCCTGTTCCTACATCAATGTTATAGATGACAGGAGGTGGCACAGGTTTCATCATATGCACAGGGTGTGTTGTTGGTTTGCCAGAGGCCTACACTGAGCCATACAATCGACATTTGTGTGTGAGTGTGTGTGTGAGGGCCATGAGTACTGTTATGGGCCACTGTTGATGTAATGTATGCAGGTATGTGTTTGCCCTAGGTTTCAGGTTTATGTGTGTGTGTCTGCATGCACATGGTTCCACCATGTGACTGCCATATACAGGGATTTGTGAGACAGCTACAGACTGTACCTGGCAGGCTTTACAGATCACTATCTCTGGCCATGGATATGGAACCTGTTCCTGGCAGGGGTGCTACAGACAGTATCAGGTACTAATCCAGACAGGATACTATCCGAAGAAGTTGACATATGTCCACTGGATCCAGGTCTCTGCTGGGACTGGCCAGAGCCACGTGCACATGGTCTTCTAGGACAGTCTATGGACAGCCCTCCCCAACATTGCTGGGGCTGGTACTGGCACTACGGGAGTGGTTGTGACTTGCTGGATATCCATGGCGACCTCCAGCTGCTGATGTTGCTGGCATACATCCCCGTCGATGTCTCAACTGTCCCGCACTGTCCTGACACATGGACATGACATTGTGGAGGATATCCAATGTCTCACCCCAATATCTATCAATGACCTCAGTGTAATTACATATGGCACCTGCTAGATCATGGATACTGTCATTTACAGAGGTATTATGAGCCCTATGAGCCCTTAGTGCCTGTCTGGTGTACTGCTCCATTTGTGTCTGAGCCTCCATGACAGCCTGGAACATACGTGTGTTAGAAAGAGGTGTGGCACATCTTCCAGGGACATGATGACCAGCAGTGCTCTGATGAGAACCCCTGGGCATCTGCCTATGTGGTACCATTCCAGACACCTGGCTATGGCTGCTGTGTCCGGATACATTTGCCATAGATGCCACACTGTCCTGGCCAGTGCCAACCGTACACTGTCCCTCAGCTAAGGTCAATGGCGATGATGGATGTACAGGCAGTATGACTGTGTGCATGAATGGGGTGGAGACTTGCGTACAGTCAATTGGTGGCCCAACAACAGACCCTGACAAACCTGCCTGTACCTCAACACACCTATCCTCATGAACACTGTCTGTCTCAGTGACATCAGGTTCCCTGCTGTACTGAACCAGCCCCACCTTGGCACCTGTGAGAGGAAAACAAGAATCATACTTTAAGACCTGAACATGATGTCAGACCACATGCACACATGCACACATGAACACATGTGCACATGTGCACATGCACACATGCACACATGCACACACACAAAAATACACTCCTCCCTAAAGCAGACACCCACAACACCAGCAATCTCAGAACATACACAATAGCAGGTGATGGTGAGGTACAGTATCACAAAAAAGCAGTCATATCACACAAGTCAGCATGCAGGACATGTGTTGCTCAACAACATGCAGTGTAAGTGTAGACTAACAGTATACATGGCTATGATGCATATGTTTTGTTATTAGGTGATAGGCCTCCCCCTTGAACACAATGCATACATGGACACAACATTGCTGTGCAGGTATTCAAAACTCAATAGCATCACAAGACATATATGTGTCAGTTGTGCAAATGGTGATTGGTATGCATATTGTTTAGAGCTGCATATGTGTGCACACACGCAACATTAAGGTGTATAGCAAGGTGTGTAGCAATGAAAGCTATGTGGAGTACTGTGGTTACAATAACTGGATGGGGTATAGTACCATAGGCCATCATCATGAAGCATCATGTGGTCACTCAAGGCTACAAATGTTTCCCAAACCAGCACTACTGATGCTGTACCGGAACTGTACTACCTTGGCTACATTCACCATTTCACAAACTGTTGTTACATGAGTTTGTAAGGAGGCCAATAAGGAGCATTCCCTGACATGAATGTGTAGTGTGTTGCAGAGTGTTTAAATGTCCCATGATAGGCCTCTACCCCTCAGGTATATTATGTGTAATGTGTGGATGAGATTTTGGATACTGGAGTGTGTCTTTACAGAGGGTTTGGGAATCCTTTATGTGTAGCATGTTAAAATGCTCTGTGCATGACATAGATGTGTATATTATGTGCATGTTGAGTATCAACTGTGCCTATCCAATGGTCACTACAGTTTAGCCACATTTGTTTGAGATGGTCTGAGTATTGCATGTGCTTGAGGCAGCTAATCACATTAGAGAGATGTGATGTGGTCTTACACCAAACAAGCACAGCATGCATTATGGGTAGGTGTGTTCCATGTGTACATGGCCTACACCTTAACTATGACATGCACTTTTTATTTACAATAATAAATGTAGAACACAGTCACCATTATCTGTCCGTTGCCTTGATGTCACCCCAGAGGGACCTACATAGAGATAAGACAGTTTGTCATTGGCCACAACTGTGGCATTGCTACTGTGTGTTTGCAATATTGCAGTACAACAACAGTTTACATTCACAGGGCTACAGATTATGTTCTGAATGATCAGTATTGCACAACAACAGGCTCCACATCTTTTAACGACACACTCCACATCTCACATATGCATAATATACCAATACAGATAACAGTAGTCTACAGATATGCCATGTTACCTGCATGCTCCATGTGTGCTTGCTGGGTGGCTCCAACCTCCATCATGGTGTATGTCTGCTGCTGTTGTTGTTGGGCAGGTGTCACCAGGCTCAGGAGCAGCTCCTCCACTCTGGTGATGGGGGGGGGGGATACTAACACCACTTCCTGTTGCAAGCTGTTGTCTCCGCACATCAGCAGCACACTGACGGACATGTCTGAGAAGATCACTGCAGTGGTAGTGTACCTGATCGTATATCCGGTTATGCAGGCCTATTTCATTTACCCTGCGGACAACATCTTGCCACATTGCAGTATGCTCCTGCTGTTCCTGGCTGGTTTGTGAGAACATGAGACTGTAGTGCTGAATCATACTGGTAGTAATTATGTCATCTTAAGCACTACTGTAAGTGGAGTTCCTGCGATGTGCCATGATCCCTGGAAGACATAAATATGAAAATA